>NW_020955202.1:1626177-1628169 GCF_003031625.1 Empidonax traillii
AAGTAGTAGAGTTTACTTTTTAGTCTTTTCCCTGCTAAGGAGAGAGAGCAGAAAGGCAGGGGGGAAACAAGCCTCCCCCCTTTCGCATTTTACTTTTCTTTGCTGCAGCTTCGGCTGCCAGCTCCAACCTTGGAAGCTCCGTTATCTTTCAGCTGGAATTCTTCCACAGCGATTTCTGTTCAAGCAGTCTGTCTTTTAAACTTTTTTTTCTCTTCACTCTCTTACAAGAGAGAAGGGAGGACTTCAGTGCCGCACCTGCTCCCCCCCCCGGCCCAAGCCGAGGGAGGAAGGAGTCTGGCCCTGTTCGGGCCCGGTACTCCTCTCCCCTACATGGCTACTACTCTAATTCCAACTGCGCCAACAACCTTCTCTTCCGTTTTCTTGAAGATGTAATTAGCAAAGGCGTTTCTGGACTTTTGATTGGTCTTTTTGTCCGGAAATTACCTGGACAAAACCATCATCAGCCCCAGGGATGGGCTGAGGGGGCAAAACCACGACACCAAACCAAACCAAACTAAACAAACCACCAAAAAACACCACCAAAATCAAACAAACCCTGGCTTATCCTAATCATTATAATAAATTAAGTTTAGAAGAGTTATTTTCATGTTTCTGAGGAGAGTTTTACTTTTGCCTATTGGCCTCCCTAAGAGTTTAGATGAAAGTCCTGATGAACTTCCAGGTCTTCCTGGGAAGCTTCAGACTGACATTGTCTATTAGGGGACAATTTTCCAGGCAATTTTGTAGGAAGAGGCTCCTCTGACATCTCCTTACTTAGATATTGAGTTGAAGTCCAGAAGGGACTTCGCCCCTGTATGGAAAAATAAGACATATAGATCCCATAACTGATGCCAGTGAGTATTTAAATAAAATTACAGAGAAGACTGAATGAGTGGGTCAGTCCCCCCAGACCCACTAGCAACAGCACAAGCACAGAAAAGATAAAGGGTACTACCCATGTTGCAGCTGCCACCTCAACTCCTGAGCAGTCCCTCCAGCAGCTCTTTTATCTTCTTAGGAATCAGTTCTTCTGCTGTAGAATAAGTTTACAGCCAATAACAAGTTTTTCAGTGCTGTTTCACCTCTTGATTCTAGAAATTATGTAAGGTCAGTGGGAATAGCTCACATTCTGCACAGGCAAGCTCTAGTTGGTATGTCTGGAAGACTGAGAAGTCAAATTGCTATAAAATGACTATGTGAAATTATGCCTAAAATGAATTAACATGATTTTTTAGATTAACATGATTTTGCAGAAAAGTTAAAGCTGCAGCTGCTGTAATCACACAAATGGGAAAGAAAAACACTAGACACAAAAGGATTTGGATGACTCCTTCAGTTACTGTGATTTTGAACTCTGACACCCCACACTGTGTCTCCTGCAAGAGGCCAACAGGGGCAGGCAAAGTTTTTTGGAAAATCAGTGCCCAGGAAAAATTTACTGTCTTTTGCACCTGTATTGATGACCCAAACAGAATAAAATACACACAGGTGAGGGGCATTCACCCACTTGGTATTAACCACTTTCTGTTTTGCCACATAAGGTCTATCCTTGAATTTTCCTCATGAAAGGGAGCACCAACAAGCAGCAAGAACTTCTCACTCATGTGAGCTACCAAATTTCATACAACCAACAAACTAACCATTTCTATGAAGCAGTAGAGTCAGGAATGAGGTACCACTGGCATGGTAGTCAGAAGCCAAATTATTCTGTGTTTTGTTATATTAACACTAATAGCTCATTCCAACACAGCATCACTACTGGTCTTTCAAGAGAGTATATGAATGACCCTTGTTCAAGAAATGTAATATTACAACACAATCTAAGTGCATTTTTAAGGCTACAAAGGCCAGGAATGCATTGCTATTCATCCCAGAATGAATAAGAATTTACACCAGAGTAGAAACTCCTTGCTCCTGCCTGGTTCATGCATACCTTTCTCTTTCCCACTGGCAAATGAATAACACAGTTCCCAGACTCCTACACTGGTTCCT
>NW_020955202.1:1628504-1869829 GCF_003031625.1 Empidonax traillii
ACACAATCTAAGTGCATTTTTAAGGCTACAAAGGCCAGGAATGCATTGCTATTCATCCCAGAATGAATAAGAATTTACACCAGAGTAGAAACTCCTTGCTCCTGCCTGGTTCATGCATACCTTTCTCTTTCCCACTGGCAAATGAATAACACAGTTCCCAGACTCCTACACTGGTTCCTACTCCTGCCTCCACCAGTGTTTTGGCAGGGTTATGTCCACAGAGTTATGTATTCAAAGGCCATGTCTCGCAAGTCATAATTTTTTTATGCCATTACATCTGTTAGTTTTGCTCTATCCATGAACCCTGCATATATTCACTAACCGTCCTCATAGCCCTGTGAATTTTCAAACCTTTCCATTAACCCCAGAAGCTGGTCTCTGTGCTGGCCAAATGGCAAACATCTTTCCACAGAAGCATTTTAGACTGCCATCTCTTGATCTTAGAAATATTCTGAGTCTTCAAAACATTTTTTTTCTCCCTCGGGACTCAGGAACTGGCTCCTGAAATTTTCTTTAATGCATAGAAATGGGCAACCTTACTGAACCCAGATATCAAGTTCTAAACCTTAGAGATCCTATTAATCCCTTTGTACCTGAATAATAAATTCTTAGATAGACAAAAGGATTTGGTGGAGGTATGTGTTGCATCCAGAGTCTCACATCAGAATCTTAATTAGACTTAAGGGATGAGGAGAAATCCTGTTTCCAGAAAAGAGCGACAAATCTGGAGGAGAAATTTGCAGGATTATTGTAGAAAATCCAACCTTCATGACAACACTTAAACTCATTTTAAGTGCACTGGCACTTCCCAAATTAATTTTCACTAACTGCTGAAACCTTTTTTAACTCCTTGTCTCTGTTCCACTCCTGCCTCAGAGCCGTACTTCCTGGTGCCAACTTGACCTCTCACATAAGTTCTGTTTTGGGTACTCCTCCAGTCACAGGCCTAACTTTTTCTAGCCTGAGATATAATGTCACTGAACCCCTCAGAGAACCTAAATTTTCATGTATGTTCAGAAGTCCTTGTCCTGACAAGATAGGTGGAATAAGGCATTCCTGATGTTTCAGATGTGAACAAGGAAATCCCACATAAGTCTCCAAAGGAGACTGATTTCTTAGGTTGCTCTTGATGCATTAAGATAGCACCAAATTCAGCAAAAAAAAATGGGGTAATGGAGTTACATACCTTCTGGTCAATAAGTTCAAGTATTCTTTCAGGCAGTGAATGTGATGAAATCCACAGTCTGAACCCACATCACATTCTCCCTTCCCTTCATCCGAAAGAAAGTCACAGAACAGAAAAGCAACCACAATTCATGACTGAGAAGAAAGGATGAAATAAAAAGTGAAGCAGAGAAGGTTAATAATTTTCAAAATCAAAACTGGATTCATAACCTTTCTTTGAATTTCTGAAGCCAAGTAATCCAGTCAGTAGTTTATCTCTCTGGTGCTTATGAAGCTGATTTCCATTTATGTTAATGTCCTTTATGTCCTCCATTAACAGTTCATTTAAAACTCTTGGAAGTCCCTTTACATTTCTGAGGCAGTGCAAAGGAGTCATACTATAAGTTAGCGTAGGCTGAAAACATTTCCCCCACTGTTATTTATTCAGCTTTGCGTAGATTTCTTTGGTATGGAAACTATATGAAGCTTTAATTGAATGTGTCCCCGCAAGTCTTAAAGCATTGCTACTATAAATGATGGTTTTCAAGAACTGCTCTCTAGAGTTATTCATGCTTCAGTCTTGCTAAGGACATGCAGATTTTACAACTGAACGTGAATTATCATAGAGAGTGTTCGGGCTTTTGCCAGGACTTCCATGAAACGAAAGCATTTACACAAAAGACATGCCTGACTTTTCTCCTGTCTTTCTTGTATACTTGGAAACTTTTGCCAAAATGTTGCATCATGGACTGCTTCATACTTCTGTCTAGAGCGTACAGTGTGCAGTTCAGTTTACTCCAGAGAACTACGGAAGTGTATTTTTCCTAATGGGCCTTTGAGTACCAAGGGACTCCAGTGAGTGTGTCTTTTGCACAGGAGTGAATACAACAAGGGTGACTGCCACCTCTGCATCTTGCTAAGGTCTTTTTAGACCAAGAATAACCCAACCCAATTCCAGTAGCCAAAGTTTGTTCTAAAGTGGAGTGCTGCAGTGGTGGTTTTATATTTCCCATTACCTGAGGAAACAGTTTGTGTGGCAATTACCGTAGAAGAGCTTTACTGGTAAATGTTGTAACGTGTTTCAATTAGTTGTATCAAAGCAAGCTGCTTTTGCTAAATTTTTGTCTTGAATGTAAACAATTTACGCCACTGTAAATAGTAGCACCTAAGGGATAAAATGACAATTGTTTTAAAAGGAAAATATGGTATTTACCTTCATGTAAAAACAATTCATCTATAAAATCTCTTATCTCCTTCATTTTTCCTCCACTGGGCATATCCTGCAGCTCCAGGTACTGAAGTGTAGTCCACAGTAAGAAGGCAGGCTATCAACTGTGCTGACTTAGAGGCTTTTCAAAAGCAAAACTGTCAAAGGAGGCCATCAATTTCAGTAGCTGGAAGGGATCTCTGGAGCAGTAGTCCAGCCTCCTGCTAGGAACAGGGTCAGCATCGACATCAGATGAGATCAGTCAGAGCCTTGTCTATTCATTTCTGAATAGATCCAAGGGTACAGACTCAGTAATGCTCTGATTTCATTTTTTTTTCCAGAGGTGAAGTAGATGATTGCTACTATTGCAAGTCTTGTGACCAGCGAGTTCCAGGGCAAGCACACCAGCAGAGAAAACCACATCATGAACATTTTTATACTAGTGAAGGATACACTTTTTTACTAGAGTGAATGCAAAACTTTGGCTAGATGTGTGCATAGGTGGATAAACATATACAAAGCCACAGTGCACTGCTGAACATTGCAAAGATATGTTCTGACACTGAATCTAGGATCACATCCAGTGTTTTGAAGATGTTTGCACTTACGTAGATTTTGTAGGGACTGTGACCATGAACATTCCTTTTGGACCCCCACGTTATTGCCGTATCTTCAGGATAAAACACTGCTTGTTTACTTAAGTTAGATTTGCTGCATGTGAGTGTGATTTTTTACTATCTATCAGAAGCACTCCCCAAGACATGAATGCCATTACATGAATTAAGTGAAAATACAAAGGGTAAGCTTTTTTGTTTTTTCAAGGGTACAGACAATGTAAGAATATAAAAAGATCTCAAAACATCAATATCAAGACCTATGTATTCCAACAGAATTAATTTTCCTATTCTTGTATTCAATTTTTTATTACTTAAAAAATATAGAAAATCAACTACCACTTCAATAATCTGCACAAGCATCTAAGGGTCATTGTTTTAGTCATATTGCTGGGAAAAAAAAATAATTCTATTTCCAGGGTCACGGTTACTGTTGTAAAAGCTTACAGGCAGCAAATATTTCTTGTCAACTTGCAGCAATTTTTTCTATTTCTTTTCCTAAAAGCTGCCCATACTGTCTCTTTTACAAATTACTCTGAAATTTCAAAAGACCACACACTTGGCTTTTCCACTATTTCTTTTGTCCAGAAGCCCCTAAAAGGGTGAGAAGCCTTGTTAGAATAATTTCTTTCCAGAATAGAGTTTGAACTGGAATTCCACTGGTGAAATGTTATTTTTTTCTGGCCAGAATCCACAAGTTCCATCTTCATATTAGAAGTTTATCGTCCTGCTTAAGCTGGAACTGTGTCCAGCTGGGGAGTCGCCATTCACCTCCCTTCATCATCTTACTAAATATTCAGAGAATGAATTCTAACAGCTAAAAATGAGTGGCTCATAATACACAGCTTGAATTTATAGTAACACTCTCTGCACGCTAATGAGGAATTTGCAAGCTATAAAGATGATTATCTTTGTCCTTAAAGATGAACATCCTTAGCCAGGCCAGTTCCATTTCAGCAGTAATATGTGAAACAGTCACTTATTTTAGAATTGCCAGTATTTTCCCCACCCTCTTTTTTTTTTTTTTCAGCAAATGCACAGAGCTCAGAAATTTGGAGTAAAACTGAGATTAAGATAGAAGGTGACATAGTAACTATTATGTCCATAAATAATAATAACTATTTAGTCCATAAATTAAAAAAAAATAAAAAAAACCCGGATGTAAGCTTGTTATCCCACTAAACTAGCTGAAAGTCCTGAATAACCTTACTGCTATTGCCTGAAAATGGATTAAAAAAAAAAAAAAATTTCAGGAAATTATTCTTTTGATCTTAATAATATGTAAATTTTCATCTGATCTCTGCTGACAGTCCACAGTTCTCTGTGGTCTAATCCATTCCTCAGCTCAAACTCCTGCATTTCTGTATAAAAAAGGACATTTTTCTGTACAGATTTAAGAACTTCCTCATGTAAATGTTTATGAAGAAATATTACAGTCATCTTTCAGAGACTATTTACAAGTGTAGTCCTTTGGGGCCAGTCACTTCACTTTCAGTAGCAGAGTTGGTTTAATACTTTCAACCTGATCCTCCAGAAAAAAATTGCAAGCTGCTTATCAGGTTTCACTTTTAAATTCAAATTTTAATTGCTAATTAGTCACCCTGTGTGTTTGAGGTTAATTAGATCTGCCATGCATTTGAAGGATTCAAAATTTCAAAATGTGCTGGAGAACAGGGAAACTAAGGTATGGATTCAAGCCACAGATTTCTTTTTTTACTGGTTGAATGTGAATGCTTAATCTGTTAACATGCCAGGAAGGCTTCCACCAGCCCGAAAAGTGTCAGTGGTTTTGGGACAGCAGTGGTGGCCTTCAGTGTCCCAGGAGCCATCACCCTTCTTCCCAGTGCTCTGCTCAAATTCTCCACAGCCTTCAAGCAATAAGCATGAAGTGTGGAATTCTCACACTCTCAGAGGAGATGACTGTCGTTCCTGACCATCTATTTCTCTCATCATGAACCTTTATGTGCTTGTACCTGCATCGCCTTCATATCTGAGCCTCCAGCAGTCAGCACGGCAGCACACTGTGGTTCCTTCCAAACCAGTCAAAGACTGTTTAACACTGTACTTGCCCAGGACAGTATGTTTTATTTTATAGACCAAAGGTAGATTCAATCTGGCAATACATTTTCTTTAAAAGTCAACCCTTTTGGTGCAGTAAAATACATTAGATTTTATGTTCTTGGCTACAGAAAACTTGTCTTTTGCCAAGGTTGTATTGTCTCAAGTCTCAAAGTAGGAGTTATCATGTTCTTTGAGATGAAGGGCAGAGTAATTTGTGGTGCTTTAGGCATGACACATATAATTTTACACTTTTTCTGTAGGTGTGATACTGGATTCTGCCAGAGCAGGCACCTGGTATCAATGTTCATTCTGGCATTAGTTCAGCAAAACTCCCAACTCCTGATAAAAAACACAGGTTTCTGTATAGGAAGAGAGCCTACAGTGTCCAAAGATAGGATAACATTAGAAATGCATGCCCAACCCAGCACTTTGTGGGTGACAGCAAAATGGACGGAGGTATTCCTCTAGGTTTTTTCGCTTTTGGAATCATGTGGAAAAAGCAACTGTTACATATCTCTGTCTGTGTCTTAAAAATTGTTTGGAGAAGTTTTCTCATACTTAGGTTTTAATGCAGTGTTTATCCTAGGGCACATTAAATAAAACTTCATTTTGCTCTTGGGAGGTACTTTTACTGTTATCTGCCTGCCATAGCTATTTGCTCCTGGCAAAGAGATCCTTGAAGAGAAGGAAGTCTTTCATCACAGTTTTAGTGGACTGAGAATTGCAACAGTCTCCAAACAGCTGGTGTTTCTGTGGGCAGGTTAAGCACTGAGCATCAGGGGAGATCATTACTTAAAATCAGTGGTGAGAAGACCATTTCTATTGTCAATACTAGGTTGAGTCATTTAAAATCATTCCTGAAGCTGCTGTAGAACAAGATTATCAGATTCATATCCTTGATCCAGATTATTAACATGGACGTGCATGCTCCTCACAGAGGGAGCATTTGCAGAGTCTGGTCCACTTTTCAAGCTGTATTTTCAGAACTAAAATAATCCATTATAGGAACAACCATGAGTTTAATGCAGGGCCAGCAACTTAAAATAGCCAGACAGCCTCACATTTCCATTACTACCTCACTTTTCCACTGCAGGTTAATAACCTTATTGTTCACATTCCAGTATTTTTCAAAATGCAGCCTTTATATAAGATCAGAAGTATTATGTTGCATATAAATGGAGGTGACTGATTTCACAATAGGTCTCTATGTACAAACAACTATAAAAGATAGACAACACAGGATTTATCAAGCCATGGTCAGAGCACTAACCACAGCAGCTTTGTTTCACATCTCTGTATTTAGAGACACAGACCAGAGTAATGAGAGAATCAGTGATTCATTTTACCCCCTAAATAAAAGAAGTATGTTCCAGCTGTCATAAGCTGCCATTAATGAAAGCACCTGTGCTTTGAACTAGATAATCAATAACACTCTCAATTTTGAAACCGGTTTTTATGCATTTTATGTACAGGAGGGTTTTTTTCTAACTTTGTAGTTTCATTTCTTGTTCTTCACCAAATCAGGAAGAAGCAGTTAACGGTTGAAATAGTGAATCTGAATCTACCTCAGTTTTTCCACTTCCATAAATGTCACTTTTGAGTTCAAAGCCAGCATCTCAGCAACTGAAGTTTGAGTGTTATTTGGTATACTAAAGAAAAGTCAAGAATTTTCCTTTAAGTAGTATCGCTAAGGCTGTGTGTTGAGAAAACACTCAGTAATCCTCTCTGCAAATACTCCAAATAGAGCCCTAATAAACCATATTTATGTCCTGTCACATCTTCCTTCAGCTTTGCAACTGTAACAACCTCTACTGCAAAAGATGCTACAAGAGGACTCAACATCCCATTTGACAAATCAGAAGGAAGCAACACAATTTGGCTGAATAGTTTTGAATCCCTGGAGAAAATCTGCAACATGAATTGAAAAATTCCATAACTGTAAAATGTCACTGGGTAGTATTTGAGCTTTAAACAAATCTGAAAAAGTTATGCATGTACACTTGTATTAAGATAGGCAGAGAGAGGGAGAGGCAGAAAAAACATGCTGTAATTGTTTGCAAATTCCTACAGATGTTTATTCATTTTCTCTGGTTGAAACTCTATTTGGTACATGATCAAAACCAACTATGTAAAGGAGTTTGCCTTCTTGTAAGAGCATTCTTTCCATTAGCAATAGTATTAGAAGACAGGCCAAAGAGAGGATTTCTGAATGGAAGTCTTGTTGACAGCTGTGGTAATCCAGACTCTGGTTGGCTATTTTTCCATGTAGTTGTTGGGCAGGGATTTTTGTTTATGGTTCTGGTTGATCACATTTTCATGTTCTCTGCAGTTTTTGACAGACAGCTTCAAAACAGAGAAGCACAGCTGTTGTCCAAAAATATATTCATATCCTCAGTTACCACAATCTCCAACTGCTTTCAGGAATTATTAAGCTTTGCAATTTACAAATTATATAAAAAAACTCCATTATAGCTATTATCAAATTCAGTGGCAAACTTCCTATAAGCTCTTCTCAACTAAGTATCTGGAAAGCCAAATTTTGGCTTTGTAGAGCAGTGCAATAATGCAAGAGTTCCTCAGAGAAGACTTCGTACCATAAAAACGTATAATGTTATAGTTAAATATGCTCATGTAGAAGTACCGTAACTCACATGACTTATCCCCATCTCAGAGATGCAGAGGGTAGATTGAAAATATTGGATGATCTAGTCTACCTCTTTAATTCAAACCGTAGAATCTCACCCAGGTACTCCTGCATAGTAATCAGATGCTTAGGTTGTTAAGAAAAGTCTTCTGAAAAGATACTAAGTACTGATTTGTGAAGAAGTAGTAATTCTTTCCAGTTGTCATTTACCTATAGCTTTGTGCACACACAGGGATCCAGAGCTTTGAATTATTGAAGACTTTATAATGCCACCTGTGACAGTCAGTCATGCTTGTAGCAGTCTTGCAGAAAAAATCACATACACACACACTCGTGAACTGTATTTATGGTGGATGAATCTGCCCTGCTGCTTCTATACAGGCAGATTTTGTAGGTAATGTAGGTAACAGGTGCTCAGTTCAAGACTGAATTTTACCTAAGCCCTTCACTTATTTTTTTAAACAATTCCACCAACAAGTCTTGGCCCCTATCAACAAACTTGGCATATGTGAATGAGAGCCATTTCTTCAACTCCTCGTTAAATAAACAATCTACCTCAAATTATTTCCTTGTCCAATTTTGCAGTTTTAGGGATGTATTTACTCTAAATCAGGCATGAAATTTTCTTTCTTCTCTTTCTTATTCAGACTTTCCCTTTCTTACAATTCTTGGAAGTGGAATGTGTAAGTTACATACAGCCCTTCTCTCGACGCCTGCCAAGAAAAGACAGATCAAGTCATCAGTAACACACACAAAGATCCAGTGATGATTCCAGAATAAAACACATATCTTTATTGGTTAATGACTTCTTGGAAATTTACTGACACAGACCTTTAGAATAATCAATATTTCACAGAACAGCCAACAATGAAATAAGCCACAGCTGTAACAGCCAGTCCCAGAAGTTCATATACATTGCAGCCAAAGATCAGCAGAGAAGAGGGACTTTTGCCCCTCCATTTTATACCTGACAGCTAAGGCTACATCTGTCCTTGACATTCAGTAGTTTTCTTTTGTTTAGTTCCTTTCAGCGGTAGAATTCTATTTTCCTCACCATGTAATATCAAAATAATTTCTTCTAGGGACTTTTTTCCCCTGGATAATCCTTTTCCATGAAGATCACCAAGCTAAAGTAAAATCTAAAAGGCAAGTAATAATTTCACATCAGCAATAGCTGTGTAAATAGGAGATGACTGTCTTCTCTTTACAAGTCTTGGGATGAGTAAAGGTAGATGGATACTGTCTGTGTTTTCTCTTTCTTCAAATTCCAGACTCAGGTCTTTAGTAAACCAGGTGATACTGCATCTCTGTTACTGTGGGTAAAATGTTTAAAAATTAATGTCTAGAAATATGGACTTGATTTAAATTTCTTAAAAGGTATGGGATCTGCATTGAAGAGTGCAGATGTTGATGATAATAGAAATCAAGGAGAGTTTTCCTGGAAAGGATGAAAAGTTTTGTCTACAGTAGTCCAGTGTTCTGGATAGCTTTGTTGATTTACTCTTCATGCATTCATCTAGCTAATTGATAGTTTTAAGTATACTTGCAACCTTTTGTATCTCACAGAAATATTGCTCAAGGGTACTTACTGACAAAGAGTAAGTTGAGCTGCTCGCTAAAAACAGAGTGAGGACATAGTATCTGTGAATAGGCATAGCACATCTGGTGAAAATATGTTACAGCTAGAAATGTCTATAGTCCATTCTACACGTTATTTTATTTTAAATGTAGTATAGAATTTATATATACATGTACCAGTGACCTATCTACCTGTAGGTGTAACATCAAGGACAAAGTAAAGTAAAAACTGGCATTTGATATTAAAAGTATTATAAACTGTTGTGTTCTTTTACATCAGGGATTAAAAAAAAAAAAGGGAGTTGGGAGTGGGAAGAATTCCCTTGTATTCTGGAGTCACTTATTCTGCTAAACTAGAACCTGAACCCTGATGAGAAGTCTCTGAAAAGCAATGGGACTGTCAAGTCTCCAGACAGAATGCTCCACTGCTGTGGCTTTGATATGGGCTTTACCAAAGGGTGTGCAACAAAGTAGATCCCACTTGTAGTGACAAAAGGCTTCACAGGGTCATGCTTCTCAGAGAAAACTTGCCAGAAACACCTGCAATTTGCTTTGCATGCTAGTCTTTTATTGACTGTGCTCATAGGTTGTCATCTTTTTCAGTCTAGGATTTTTCACAGAAGTCCTACAATTACAGAAAGCAGCCTGGTGAACCTAACGTTGTGAAACTACCTTCATAGAACAAAACTCCAAGGTTAGCCTTTAAATCTGATTTAAACGTTATGTGGTATAGTATGATTGGACCAGAATTTCAGGTGGCATGAATTATAGCATGATTTGAACCAAATGGAAAGGCGACTCCCCATGACTGGAAGCAATAAAGCCCAGAGTGTTCTTGTCTAAGCTGGAACAAACTAGACCTGATATGGTACTGTCTTCTTCCACATTGGTACTATGACAACTACAACACAGAGTCAAAAGCATTTGTCCAGAGTTGCAGAAATTATTCAGTTATTCTACATTTAGGGGGTAAGAGGGTCTAACAAGTTGTCATTAGTGTCCATAGTACCTCTCAGTTATGGAGGAACCAATAGCTGAAGGATGCCTTGCTCACTCTGGAAAACCATGAATTTGGGAATGGACACCATGTGGATTCTCAGCCATGGCACTGGTAAGCCATGGCAGCAGAAGTGACACAGCACTCACTGATAACTACTACCACCTCAGAGTATGTGTATGTTTCCCATTGATGAAGATGATGAAGATTCAATGCCCTTGCAAATGAAATTTCTGCATGTTTGATCCCCTCGCCCCAACATATTATAAAGATCAAATGGTACAGCATGGTAGAACGTGTTTGGGAAATGCTAGAGAAAATCTTAGATTCACAGTAGAAGGGGTGAAGACAAAATGTGTTTAGTGCTTAGGAAGTTGTTAGCTATTTGATTTGGGTGACAGGATTCTTTTGGCACTTTCCATTCTCTGCATATAAGAGCTGATTCAACCCCACGCAGCATGTTTAATGCTATTTCAAATGAGAGATAAATACGAATTTGTGAGCTTATGAAAAATGAATAAGAGAGGAAGATGAAGGGATGGAAAGCAAAGTGAGTAGGAGGCAAAAGAAAATAGCAAATCTGATAGATTTTTTAAAAGTTTACCATGGAGAGAAAAGCAGAGAAAAAAGCTGCATGAATGCTCACTTGCCAAATGACCTGTTGTAAGAGGACATCAAAAGTTAGACTTCAGTGATCCTTTTGGGTCCCTTCTAACTCTAGATATTCTACAAACTTCAAATCTATAACCTATGATAGCTTTTCTGGATCATCAACATATTTGGCTGCCCTAGGGCCCACTAGCACCAATAGACTAGGCTTCATTTTCCAGGGCTACTCCCAGGGAAATAAAATGCCCTGATTCATCTTACACCTCAGGTTGGTCTAACCTGGGGTGCTGGGGTTGGCTGTCATGGTCTGCCTATGAAGCAATCTAATCTGCATAGAATTTCAAGGGGTGTGGTGAAAATAAAAAAAAAATCCTATCTCTAATACTTTTATTTTGCCCTAAGGCAAATTGTTTGCAAAAACTTTCCTTTTGATTTCTGTTATCCAAATAATTCCAGCTTAAATTGGAACTCAGCTATTAATCTGATAATGACATGGCTGAGACGAATTCTCTGACAATTGATCTCAAATGACTTAGAAGGCTTTACTTTACCTCATTGTCTGCATTCCTTTCCAGCCAGGAGTTCTGTCAGTATTTAACACACACACAAAACCCCCTCAAATATAAGTATTAAGATGATTACTATGTACCTGGAAATATCCTTTAATTTTAATTTTGTTTTATTTTATTTTTAGCTTCAAAGCTTTCCCAGGAATGAACACCTGTCTTTCACAGCATTACAAGAAATAGTTAGGTACCTCAGATGCTTTGTTGTGTCAAGTCCTCTAATAGGGACACTGTGAGTATAAGTCACATTTTAATTAATGATCAAAGCAAAGGACACCTGTAAATTTTGGTTCAGTTTCTTCAGTTCTTTGATATCAGGTTTATCCATTAGAAAAGGACTCCTTTGATGCATATCCTGCTGACATAAGGTATCTTTCATGCCCAGATGCCATGGTGGCTGGAGCCTTACAAATACTGAATTGAACAAGATGAAGAGAATACCACGTTTTTACCTCATCACACGCATCAGTTAAAATCTTATCTCTAAAAGCAGCAAAACTCACCATACTGTACAGTCTTCTTTTATTCCCATTACTCTAATTTCCACTGAAGACTTTAGAAGGTGCCATTAGGTGGTCTTGTTGGGGTCTGGCCCTGAGAGATAGTGACAGATTTGTGTAAGCCTTGCAACCTGTTCACCTCCCAAACAAACACAAAGAAGCTGTTGCGGAAGGAAGCAACAAGACACTGCCAGCCCCTGAGACTGTCTCCCCACTTCCACTGCAAAAAAAAGTAGTGACACTCCTCAGCTTAAATCTCCATTCATTTCCAGGGGAGCCGAGAAGAGGGGTAATGAGTAGCCCATCCACCTCCATTAGCCAGTGTAAGCAGTGCACTCAGTATGGCAGGGACAAACTCTGGATTGCAACTCTGGACATGGCAACACACTTTCTGAGCAGGGCCGACACAGAATCCACTTTCAGGCTTTGTAAGTATTGAGGGGAGGAGGCAAAGGGTGACCGGTCCTGGTCAAATAAACTAGTAGCAACCGAAATATCACCCAAAAGATGAGTTTTAATGTTATTGATAATTTATCATGGGACTTTCTTACCCAAAAAGGTGGCATATGGCAGAGAGATCAGCATGAAATGAGGCCAGATCACATCAGCAGCACAGCTACCCATATAAAGCCCGAGTCAAATCTCTTCCCCAGAAAATACCTAAGTCCTGTATGTAAGAAGTCCTACAATTCCAAAAATGCCCAGCATTTTAGGTGCCTGACTTTTGGAAAGCCTATTTTAGTCTATGTCTAAACACTCAGAGAATGCTGTACAATGATTTAAAATGTATACATATTGATGACAATTATATGGATTCTTTGCCCAATTTTGCCTATTCAAAAACTAGGTAACTAGCCTAAATAAGTTATTCAGGTTTCCTCTATAGTCAAATGTGAGCAACAGATATCTTCAGAGTACAATTCCCTCTGTCATGGGAAATGATTCACGCTCCAGAGGTGCCTGACTTTATACAGCTGGATATATTTTGCCTCCATTTAGCTCTCATCTATTTCTTTAAACTGAGTTTCAAAGGAAGTTACACTCCAAAAATTGTTGAGTAAAATGTTTATCTTCCAGAAATGAGTGATTTTTGTTTGCTTTCCTACATGAAAACAAATGTGTAATTTTTAGTACAGAAAATCTTTGACTAATGTGATAGCAAATCCATCAACATAGCTTCACACAAATTGAGTCCTGAAAAGAACAAAGATTGCCAGAAATACTCCCGCCCACACCATGCAGATTTTATAGAGTGTTTCAAAGGGTCTAGAAGGTCACAGTGAAATACTAAATTTTAAGAAACAGAACTATGAAATCGAACATAAAACTTCTGAATATTTCAGTGTCAGAAAACAGTCAAATCAGATCTGAAGTGATACAGGAACATCATATGCTTTAGGTCTGTCTCTGCCTGCAAGGGAAGGAAGGAATGTACTTAAAAAGGAATAGAGAAGAGAAAAAAAATTATTAATATCTCTCTACATGCCACATTTGGGAGAGGGGAAAATAACCTTGCAATTTGTCTTTAGAAAATATTTTCTGCATTCTCTTTCCTTTACTGGGAGATACAGAATTGAACATTTCCATGTCTAGACCGCCCCTCCTGCAGTATCTCAAGGTTTGCAGTCATGAATAAATTTACCTTCCCTGCATCCTTGTTTATATAGGAAATTATAATTGTCCTTCTTTTATGATGGAGAACTGTGACACAGGAAAGATTTAAGTATCTTCCCTGAAGTCACAAAAAAAGTCTGAAGTTAAGCCAAGAGTTGAGCAGTGGTCCATTGCATTGCAAGCCAGTAACCTACTCATTAGACCATCATTTCTATTCATCTTGACCTAACCTGAGTCATATAGCCAGTAAATTGTGCCTGTTCTTTCACCAGGGACTCCAGGAATGTTTTGCATTGTTACTGTCACTGGTCCAACAGACTGCAGACAACGCTTTGTAGATATTACTTCGCTTGTTGGTAAAGCTGCACCTCTGACCAGAGTGGGCTTAATACCTAATATAAAGCAGTTCAGGAATTTTTCCATGAATCTTTGGGAAAAAATGATTTGTTATAACCAGAAGTTTCCTTACTATCTTGCCATGTTCAACACAAGTTTTCTGCAGAAGAGTTTGGAACCTTGAGAAGAAATCATTTTTCAGAGACATTGCTCAATTCACAGCCTGCTAGTTAGGGTACCCTCTCAGGGTGCTATAGACTTGGTTTATGTCTCTGCCCTGCCTCATATACAGAAAGTACATTTTGCAGCCCCCATGAGCTACTGGTAGTTTTGGCATGAGGGTCTCTTGTTTCTGAGTAAAAATTCTGAGTTTCAGGTTCATCAAAGGGAAATAAGGAAATGTTTCTAAATATTAGAAACTAATTAGAGAGTGGAGAAAGTGGTGGCTAATAGAGCTTCCTTATATCTGCCTCCCCAGTGAGACATGTTTAATCTTGGTCTGTGGGGCATTTAATCTGATGGGTTTAAATAGTTCCTCTTCTGGGAGAGTAAGAGAGTTGGTAAAGACATACATACTGTCAATTGGATTTATTCTCTGTTTTGCTGAAAAGCCCTGATCTTTCCATCGCCTGTGCTGCATATATGATGGTCTGCTCCCAGGCTCCAATTTGTAGTAACTAACTAGTTCTTTTGGCCCGGAAAACCCCAGCAGGGAAGAGCAATTACTTTGCTGCAGGGTTGCTCACTTCCAGCAGGACAGATACTGCAGTGTCAAGCTTCTGTCCCCCTGCACAGTGCAGAAGGAGCCAATCCTTCAACAGTATCCCAGCGGAACTCACGGTCCTCATCTTGCCCTTGGAGGTCACTGCTTTAGCAGCCTGCCCTAAAATCAGAGCTCTCCCACTGTTCAGCTACCTAGCTTATTGGCTCTAATCAAATTAAAAAAAAAAAATCCCCAAAAGTTCAGATTTCTCAGAGCACAGAAGGGCAACAGGATCCCAGAGAAGACTCAGCCGTTTTCTTGTGTAGACCACAAAGGAGTATAAGTAAACCCAGTAACAGTATTTCTCTCTGGAGGCATAGAAGGAACACTCAGAGGCAAGGGCTCAGCTCCCTGCTGTGTTGCAGACAGCATGCATGACCTCTCCTCATCTATAACATGTACACAAACATTATTCCTCCCAGACTGACAGTAGCCTCTGTACAGCTTCAAGCAGTGTGTTTGCACAGATGAGGGTCAAGCCTTGGAGGGTGCCTCCAGCTGTTGCTGTTGCCCCAAACTATGAGAAGCAAGAATGAATTCATAACCTGGGTCTGCAAATGAATGGATAGTCTGAACTATTCTCAGACCAAAAAAAAATTAGCTTTAAGGGCAGAGCTGAGAAGCATTGCAGTTAACCCAGTGAAAGCAGAGGTAGTGATGTAAATGTGTACGTTGCACCACAGCAATGGGTTAATGTACACAAATGCACTAAAAATATAATGCAGCAATGAAACTGGAGGTGCTAAAAAGGTAGTTTAAATTTCTGCCCTACATCATCTTCAACAGTCAAAATCTATTAGATTTTACTACAAGATTATTCACTGGCTGCTATCCAACATGAAAAGTAAACACTGGTGTGTGTGTGCCATCTCAGACCATGAGGTGCCCTCTCTGCCTTTGTGTCAGCATCTTACAGGGAAATGGACTGGACTCATGCTCACACTTTTGATTCAACAATTCAAAACAAGCTGATCTTGCTCCTTCAAGGGCATAGGACACGCACAGAACTGCAGTGGCTGGGAGACCAACAACATTCCATGTTTTCCAACCCTTAAACCCTGATTTCTGTCAGGACGCCCTCCCTTATGTGAGATCCTGCATGGCTGAATCTTCCATCAGGTTTGCTAGAAACACCTTAACAGCCCTAGAAAAGTTCTATATTCCTCTTTTTTTACTTGAGGATTCTTGGGAAAATCAGTGACATAGCTTTTAGAGGCAGTGAGAGTCCAGAAGCCCAGAAGCTCAAGTCTTCCACTGTATGTTTCAATGGACTAACAAGAAAAGACCTTCAAATGTCAACCATCCATCTCTAACCTTCTGAATTTTAATGTTATTTATAAGTATCTATGTCATTCCTACTAGAAGGATAAAATTTCAGTTAACTTAAACTGCAAATAAACAGAAACTTCAGTCTTAAAAAAAAAAAAAAAGTACATTCCCAGATATCTGACATATAAGACATTCCTGAGATTCTCTCAGAAAGGCATGTCACAGAATCCAGGAGCGTTATACTATCCAGAAGGACTGATATTCAGCCTACATTCTGCCGAAGCCATTTCTGAAAATGGTTCTGCCACAGCCATTACACAATGGGCAACTGCAGTCCTGCAGCTCACTCAAAGTGAATCAACTGGACAGCAGCCCTTGGTACCATACAGATACCTTTTGCATTCTTTGTGGGGTGCTGCTTTTGCACATAGCTCCCTTCTTTGGGAGAAAGTGAAAATCACCTGTAACATGGGATGAAAAACTGTATTTTTTTTCATGCCATGCTAATTCTTTCCAGAGGGCTGGGACTCATGTGTCACCGTATTGATGAAGAAAATCTTTTTTTCCTCTCTCCTTAGTAAGACACTGGGAGTAACTCCATATTAGCCTTTTTTGGTTTTCTCATTTTCAATTCTCTTCATTTATATAAAAATTCCAGTTTTTCAACAGTAAAACTGAGTATAGCTACTGAGGCATACATCCAGGAGAAAGGACTTTACAGGACTGCAGTTGAAATATAGTTCAGACTCTGATCTGAAACTATAAAGGTCAGTCTTTAAATAACCAGGTCTTTTGGGATCTGACCTATCCAAGAGCATTTTAGCTTTGACTGGACTTTCTTGTCCAAATTCAGCTCCCTGGAAATAGTGCTGTGCCCAAGAGTACATCAGCAGGGCAGGTCTATTCTTAGAAAAATGAGTCAAAATCCACTCGTCTCAATACTCCTCACATTGTCACCAAAACTGAGGACTGCAGCTGTGGATGTTGCTCCTATTGTGCAGTACTGCAGCACAGCTGGCATTTCACTCTCTACACCCTATGATTTAATCTAACCACATTCAAGACAGAAGGAAGTAATACAAAGCCTTCCCACTTGAAAACACATGAGTTGTCATCCTGCATCAAACACTTGAAACTCTGAAGCAGGTAGTGGACCATTAATTTTTCTATTACCCATAGAAATAGTTTCTTATTAACCCTCACTTGGATCCTTTGAGGTCCTGCAAAATCTGTGAGTGGAAAGAACCTGTATCTGGTATGAATGTGCAAAGAGTGAGAAGACAAAGAAGGTAGAGAAGTGGCACGATTAAATGTTCAGGGTTCTCAAGTCATTGGAAGTAGTGGATGCAGCAAGCGAGCAGCTTTAGGGATCCCAGGTCACTCATAAAGAAATGCGGCAAACAGTGTGGTTTTCTGAAACTCACATTAGGGCAGCGAGACATAGAAGAGGCCACAGGGTTGCAGAGTTTTGTTCTGGGAAAAGGGAGGAGAAGTTTAAGTCCAGCCCCTGTTTCCTCTCACAACATCACAGGTGTGCCTGAGGAGTGGTGTTGACAAGGTAAATGCAGCACAGCAAATGGATGAGCTATAATTATTCCTAGGCAGATTGTAGAGTTAATTGACCAGAAAATCAACCAAAAACTCTCTGGATTGTTCACATCTTAAGTTCTGATTCTGAGGCCCTTTTGTAGCTTCAACCTGAGGGTCATGCATGAAGTCAGCTAATCATGTTGAAGATGAGAAGGCTCTGAATTCCACATTTGTATCCTATTCCACTCCACAGCCTCTAGAGCTCCAGACAGAAGGAAACAAAAAGACTATATCATTACAAAGAAGAATGCTTTAGTTTGTCATTATTCTAGCACTTATCCCATAGATTTTTGGAAGTTTGTTATTGTTCTGAATGGACTCAGAGCTAAAATACCTGCAAAACATATTCTCATTTGCCGAGACAGAGTCACTTTAGTCCCTTGGCTGACTCATCTGAAAAGTATATCAATTTTTTTGCAAGGATAGTTTTAAATCCAATAAGTCTTTGGTAGTTTGTTTAACATGCATCCTTTGTAAAGAATTGCTAGTTTGTTCATAAATATACAGCGAATAAAACATATGTAGTCTCACTGAACAATCTAGAACCCATTTAAGTCAATGGGAAAACTCCTATTGAGTTTCACAAGCTTTGGAAGGGTTCCAGCATTATTCCAGTGAGACTTTCCAAGGCTTTGAGCTTCCAATGTTGTCACCATGGTCCAGTCATTACCGGAGAGAACATAAGATAACCCCAGAAGAATTGCTATTATTTTGTTGCCACAACATAAGGAAGAAAATAAAAATAGAAAAAGAAACACACCAGAAATACATTTTGCAAAATTGCAGGTCTAGTCCACATAGAAAGTTTTCAGAGTAATGAGTGCTTTCTTGCCTTTCATTCAATATTAAGACTTACTCAGCAGTTCTCATTGCTTCTAAACCCACAAAACCTAAAGCTTTGCATCATTTAAAAATAAATTCATAAAAAAAGTTAGTATTTTTAAAATCACAAAAATAGTAACAATTGTTTTCATGGTTCACTTGGGTGTTCAAGTGAAAAGATAACCACTGATATAGCTACACTGATTACAGCAGAAAACAAGGAACAGTGAAAGAGATAACTTACTCAAGAGTGTAGGTAAAGGTGAGAGCTATCCTGATGTGCCTTGACATTCAGTTAATGTGCTAACCACCAAACCTCACTTTTTCACAAAACTATAGCTTTAAATTCTCTATGGGCTTTAGAAGTACACAAAACCTCTATAAGGATAAAGCAGATGTTGAGGTTTCAAGAAAAATACCTCAAAGCATTTTTATTATCTCAGAGGGGAAGCATTCATGATGACAAACCAGCGAACTTTCTGTTGGCAATAAATTTATATTTGACCATACCTGAAATACAAGGTCCTTGCTGTGGTTACAAATCTGAAAGTACTTCCAATGGCTTTCAGTAAACTGCAAATGATCCCTCAGTTCTCCAGGCTAACACTACAGTATGACATTGACACATCTTAAACCAAAGCAGGGGTTAAATACTACGCTTTATAAAACAGCCCTCAAATCTTCTACTAGTGGCATTTCAATAATAAACACAGCAAAACCCAGCACAAGGTGGCAACACAAAGAGTGGTGGGTGGTATTATGGCAAGCCTGATCTTGTCCCATGGTGACAGCATGAAATTCTCTTCCTCCTGTCCATTCAGGATTTATCAGCCACAGCAACAAACTACTTGTGTGCCAGGACTGTGCAGATGCAAAAGCAAGTGGAAAGCTCAGCCAAGAAGCTCTTCACAGGGTATTGAGACATCTTTTAGACTCATGAGTGCAGTCTTTCAGATCAGACAAAAACTGAAGAGGTAGCCTTTTCATACTGTGGCCAGCAGCACACTCTGAAGGTTTCCTGGTATAAGAGATGATGAAAAGCAAAGCATTGTAAATGTCATCAACACATCAAGACTTTCTGATCACCATAGTTTATATTTGTAAATGTTACGTATGAATGATAACTGAGACCTGAAAAAGATCAGAGCTACATTATTCCCTGTTATTCAGTCAGCCACATGCAAATGAAAGAAAAGGAGTTAAAATCCCACATGTTTTTTCCATGTCTATAACTGTCAGTCTGAGAAAGACCTTGTTTTAGTTACATACTCAGGAAGCAGTATTATGGTGGAATTTCCAGAGTTTATGAATGGGACTGTGGTTGTTCACTGTACCCAGCAAGTTGGAAGGACCTTTCCACAGTCCTTTTGCCCAAGTCAGTTCAGCATAGTCATCGTCCCTGTTCCTCTCCTCCTCCACCTTCACAAGATATCTGGTCTCTGTGAGAACTTTCTGATTCCTTTTCTGATTCTTGTTGCTCCTTGAACTCATAGTGAATTACTCTCCCATACACTTTTCCACTTATTTTAAGCTATCACAGGCACCAGTCATACTTCTCCAGAAGAAATACAGTTCTCAACAAACAATCTGTAGAGATGGTTTACTGCAAGTGATGTAGTACCAAAAGTGATATACTGTACTATAGCAAGCAGTTTGTCTCCTTCTGATAATCATCTCAGTATTTGCTTACAGTCATGAATAGACTGGGCTTCAGCGAGGAAGAAAAAGCTGGAATGAAAGAGGGCACAATGAAGATTTCTGGACCTTGTAAACTTAGTAAGGATTTTCACTAACCCCAGTTTGTTCTTCTAATGTTAGTGAAACATAATTAAGTGTGAGAACTTAAACATGATCTATCTCCTTTCCTATAATCACCTGTAATCAGAACATTTAACTGTACATGATGCAGTGTGGACTGAGGCCAATATCTCTAAATAAGGCTTCCTGCTAAGTTCCCTAAATCCTATTCTAAGCAGTTAAATAAACTAGCCCTTTCTAGATGTGCCAATTCCTGCATATTAGATGATAATAAACAATCAGCTGTATATGAGAGAGAGAATTTTAAACTCCATATGTATGTTGACTTTATCTTCTCTAATAAGTTAGCATCAAAACAGTCTTTCTCATAGAAACACTGCTGAATCACTGACTTCAGAGAACATTTAAGTCTTATGGCAGGAACATAACATGGCTGACAAGAATTATTTGGTTAAAACAAGCCAAGTGATAATACACACCACAAAATTTCCAATTCTTATCATGATTCATAGTCATCATCTTTTCAGGGTTCTTTCCCCATTAGGAAGTCAAAGGTAGAGAAAGCCAAGATATTATTTCAATTATATAAGTGAATCTATCAGATCAGATGCCAGAATATCCATCTATGAACATAATGTCCATTGCACACACTAAAAATAAGTATATTGATATGTGTTCCAAGTCAAGGACCTATTGAAAACCTGTCAGGCTGTTTTTTCGAAGTCTGAGCATCTTGTATGCTCAGGGCACTGAACTCTTTGCAGGTATCCTGTGGGATTGTCTAACTTTCTCCAAAACAAAACTTCTGCATCTTGATTCTGCACCACTTCTCACAGTGAGCTATACTTTGTTTTGCAAGCTCAGTGTGAGTGAATGACAGAATTGAAGCAGTGGAGTGTGTATTTTGAAACCTTTCCCAGTGAGGCTAACAAAAGTTTTAAAATGAACAAGTGACATCATCTAACTTTCAGGAACCTTTTTCTCTTTCTTCTGGCTTCTGTAGCAACTAGTCTTTGTCTTTTTTCTCTTCAGATTCAGTGTGGAGAATACTTAGAGAATATGTATAGTTCCTGCTGCCACACATAGATCTGATGCTTCATGCATAAATATGATGCTTATGAGCACATGGAAAGCCATCTACACCTCTATTTTTCAACATTGTCATCTTCATGTATTCAAGTAAAGTTTATTGCTGAATTCTCTAATGTGAGGCAGGAATTCTTCAGAGTGCTCAATATTGTATATAATTTCTTCCATTTTATTAGAGAAGAAATAATATTGAAAGTTTTTGTTTCACAATCGGAAGCCTATAAAATCAGGCACCCTACTGCATGCTCCAGTTTTATATGGTGATATCTCAATTTCATATGACTTTACAAGTATAAGTTATACATATATCAGTACACATACATTAGTGTGTGTATATGTAAAAAAAATAGATAGACCTATATAACACCGGAAAACTCAAGGTTGTTTCTGCACAGAAGAGCCTTAAAGGATAACTCAGCTTTTACCAGAAGCATCTCAATTTGCCCTTTACTTTGTCTTGCTTATAGCTTATACATATGTATGTGGTTAAGATATATTTTACATAAATATTAGGATATGCATATACATACATATAAAATATATGGATTAATCTTACACATTATACATGATTTTTAAATCCTCAACATGTGACAGATGTAGCTGTGTGATGGCATGAGCAAAAGCTTCATTACAAACCATTTAAACTTTGCCCTTTCTTCTAGAAAAGAGAAGAGTTCACGTAAGCCAGGCAAACAAAGAGGGCCACTAACACAATCTGTTAACCTAATGTCACACTTATCTGATGTCACCATCCATCTACCTCTGTGTTTAATCTGTCAGGTCTCCAGGATGGAGAGTGTCTGGATGTCCTATGGCAAGTGCTGTGTGCAGTAAGCCCCTCCACCATCCTGCTGTTGGCAGGTGCTGTGATACACAATAGCACTGTCTTCATTTTCTGCTAAGTGCCTACACGGGAGACATGGGATGGCATTCACTCCTGTCCGGTTGTTCCCTAGACACAGTCTTAAATTGTTAACACACCCAAAAGATTAAGTTTCACATCACAGTTTTCCTTTCCTAGGATAGGTTGCTGTAATACATCTCTCAGTGGCATGAGGTTAGCTTACATTGTCACCTCTCAGTCAGCGACTCCTTGTATTTGGCAAATCTCATTTATTATTATTGTACGTTGCTCCAGGTAGCCCAAGTCCTGCTAATCACACTGAGAGGAGAGTGGGGAAGGTTCTTCATTTGTAAACAGAAGAGATCTTCATTTGTTGAAGAGAAGAGGTACTATCCAAAAGAGAGGTAACTTTCTTGAATCAGCAACCTGATGACCGCTCTGAACACACTATCATTTATTTTACTGTCTAATGTCAGTGCAGGCTTTCCCAAGTGGGCAAGTGCCAGCACTTTTTTCTAATCCTTGCTATTACACAGCATAACTCCCAGATATTCTCCACACCCCCTACCCCCCAGCAAAAAACCCTTAATTATATATTCAAACACTGAATGCAGTAAACTGAAGTGTCATGATATCTTCAGTTCAGTTTATCTCTGTAATCCATGCTGAAAATATTTCTTCTTCCTTTTATTATATTTTACAGGTTCAACATTTTTTTAAACATATTCCTTCATTCAAAATAATAGATACTAGGATTGGTGTTTGTAAAAGCTGTTTATTCCCAATTCTCTATAAAATACTAGGTAGAATAAATATTTGTGCCTCCCTATTTAAGAGCAGGCTTGTATATGTTTCCCACTTCACTGGTATATGCCATGCTTAGAGAAAGTCGTTGTCACCAAGGTCAGCTTCATTTTATTGCAGGCTTTCCTCCATTTCTCATTAGGTTTAAAATAGCTTGCAGTACCACACATCATGATTTTTGTTGAAAATACTGACCTGTGGCCTCTGTACAAAGTATTTTTTTCCAGGGTTGGGTGAATATCACTGGTTCCCCTTAAAAAAGGGTAGCTGGTGTCACTACTAAAGAAAATTTAAATGGAAGAAGAGAGGAAAGGAAAAGAAGAAGGAAAGAATACAGGTATTTCTGACCCAACTTGCTCATAGGTCTCAGCTGAGGATTATGGCTGTCTCTGAGCTGCACCGTGGGATGTGAAGCACTTCCAGTCCTGTTTGAACAGCAGGAGCCCATCTTGCTCTACTGCTGACACCCGGTACCCTGAGCGGAGGCAGAAGAACTCGTGCTGTGCTGACCCAGCCATGACTCTGATCTTTCCACTTCAAAGGAGGAGGACTCTGCAGAAGGCAGGCTGAGATTCCTAAGCTGTTTTTCGCACAACAGATGAGCAGTGTTTGATAAAGCAGAACATATAGTATAATTAGACCTCAAACAGCATATACCAATTACAAGCACAGAATTATGCACATTCCTAATGAGGGTGCTGGAGAGGGGCATAGGGAGAGGAACTCCAGCAAGCACAGGCAATCCCCAGCAGCCGCAGCCACCGTGCAGGGTAGCTGCGCCTGGAGACATTGGTACCACAGGGGACAGGATTCTGAGGGGGAGCAGGACAATTGAACAGTTTATAATAAAATTTTACATTGTTTAGGCATTGCTGGTACCAGTAATAGGCAAGGGGGAAGGTTAGCCAGAGCATGAAGCAGCACAGGTAGTGGAGGATCCAGGTCTTTCCAACAACCTCCAACTTCATCTGCAGGAGGAGGGTTTGCACTTGAGGACACAGGCAAGGCACCTTCAGTGCAGCCTCTGTCAACAGATAATGTGGTCTGCTGAGGCCAGCTGTGGGTTTGCCAGGCACACCACAGAACCTGCTTGTCCCTGGGAATCAAAGTTTGGGGCTCGTGAAGTGCCAGCACTCACAAGAAAGATGTATTCAGGGTTGTTCATACCCAACAGTTCTTGTACCAGCCACAGTGTGATGGCTTTCACTGTGGCTCTACCGCATCCATTGAATAGCACTGAATATCAGCTCTTGCAGGGGCTCTCTGCTGGGTTCCTGAGTGGGACAGGGACCCTCAAAAACATCTCAACATACCTACTGTAGAACAAAAATAGGTGAAGACCAGCAAAATTGGGCCTGAACACATTCTCCAGAATCCCTGTGAATAGTGTTACTCCATCCAGATCAAGTTGCTCAAAGGGACCCACCTGCTTTCAGGAAACCCTAAAGGTCTCACAACCAATTGTTCAGCATGAGATATCACTGCCGCCCCTTTACCACACTTACCCATTGTACTAGGAGCAGCAGTTGCTACCAGAAGGCCTTTTTCCCCAACCCTTCATCACTTTCAGATACAGAAATAAAACTGGTATTTCAATTTGTGCACAGCCTCACTCTCTTCCTTCCTTACCCATTAACCTGCTTTTCTGAAAGTCCATTTGCAACCTGTCCCAAGGTCAGCAAGTCACATCTTGCTCTAGCGGTGGCATAAATACTATGTGTGCATGTGTGAAGGCTACCTCCTCTTACAACCCTCAGAAGTGAGTTTACCCTCACAATGTGAGGAATGAAACACAGAAACACTCACTAATAAGATGGAGCTCGAAATCAGTGGTACAATTACCAAATTTTACAATGACTGTCATTCTGGAATAAACAGGGAAATTAATAACATGAATGTTTTAACAGAGGACACAAAATTTAAGACTGTAGTACAGGAAATCACATATTACATGGCATATCTGGCAATCTTAATGCTATTCTAGGAAAAGCAAATTTTGTGTTTGAGTGTACCGCTGACTTCTTCTGTGATGCTGAGTAAGCCACTCTGAGCAGATTTTCCCTCATCCTGTGTTCCTCAATTCTGCATCCTTCCCATTCCCCTCAGATTGCCTCTATCTCTTCATTGCTAAGGCAGCAGAAGGAAGAACAGCAGGAGCAGGGGATATTAGGCCTTGCTGTTAGATGCTGTGCCATAGCCATACATGGCAACAGGAGGAGAAATTACAGAGAAAGTTATGTTCGTCTCCTGTAGCCTTGGGGCAGAGGATACCCAGTGCAGATGGTATCCTCTGAAACCTAAATGCCAATTTCTGCCAGGTCACTGCTGAGAAAATAAGAACTATGGTTTCAAGAAACACATAACTCAGCCAAATCTGGGCAGCTCTTTACAGATAGGAAGAAAAATTCACACCATTTGTGATGAAATTTCCGAAAGACCTGAGGCTGAAGTTCCTTCCCTCCTATGGAAAACATAAATGTGCTCAGGCCATTTGACATAAATGAAAAATGGAGTCCTATAATGGAAAACTTTAAACAAAAGAGACTTTTATTTGCCTTGCTCACAATAATTATATTAAAATAGAGGCCTTATAAAGTGCTTAGTATTTGTACTTATGGTTGTGGTCAATTTTTAAGTACCATTAGAGTAAATTTAGTGGGCAGGAAAAAAGCTTTTGCATGAAGTAGTGAACTAACTTACACAAGGAGCCATGTGAGGTTGATGACAAAACTAGACACAGAAACGATAAGTGGAATCCTGCACTAAGGAAATAAAAGGAAATTCTGCCACTGGTTTCCACAGGATCAACCTTTTTATGCATGGTGACACATTAATAGGCTGGATTTGGTTTGCCCATCCTCATAACAGAGCTAACTCTCACGTGAAATGCAAAGTTTTTTTTATTAGTATTGCTCAGTTTAAGATCAGTTGGGATAAATAATGTTTTTGTTAAATTGAAATGTCAAAGGATATTTTATTTAAGCATGTGTAATTATTCAAACTGAAATTTGGCCAGGTCACTGAGGTTAGTGTCCCACTTTCATTATGCAAAGACATTTCTCCACTGGGTCTGACAACTCCAAATCAGAGGAAATAACTAAACTATTAAGGAAGTATAAAGCAAAATCTTAAAATCTAGATTTTCCCAATTTTACCTTTATAAAAGGGAGCCTGCTACATTTTCAACACCTTCAAATATTTTTCTTGTATTTAAAGGGATAACATTCTTTTTATTCATGGAATTTGTGACAGGTTCTAAAAGAAATGCTCTATGCATGGGAAGTCCATATGGTACTATTATTTTGGCAGGAAACCAGAAGGTCTTTCTGGTTTGATCTTTAACTGCTCTTGAGACTGTTAAGTAAGAGTTAAGCTCTATTTCTAGATAGGTAAAGTCCTGTATTTGGTCAGAAGGTCTTTCTCACAATAAGACCAAAAAAAAGGTATAATAATACCTTGTGATGGGCAAGTAGTGAAATATACCTTTGTTCTACTCTTGGAACCCATGGCTACCTTCAAAATACTTAGTAAATGCCTTGTAAACAAATTTGTCTAAGATCTCTGTGTTCACTTACATATGTGATGCACATGCAAAGCAAAACATTAAACGATACAGCCAAGACTGCTGCAAGGTGCCCTCTCTAGACCACACAGAACTTTTTGATTTCTCCTTCTGCTGCCACAGAGCCAGAAATCTGAATTTGGCCTCCCCCGCGTGAGAAAGCAGAGGGCTCAGTATAGAGCTCTTGGAAACACCGTACTGAAATATCTGGTTGTCTGCAATCTCCTCCCAGTGCCAGGGACATGAGAGGGCAGTTGGCACAAAGATGTGTTCCAGCAACATGACTCCAGCGCAAAAAAGTGCAGAAAAGATCTGCTAGTGGGGAATCATTAGGGTGGTCCCAAAGACAGGGTTGTCCCGAGCCACCTCCCATCCAAATTTATGGTCTATGTTGCATGCAGCAGTATCCTATGGCCTTAATCACCCAGGAAGTCTTGCAGCCACCATGAATGACTTCTGAGGAGCCATATTAGCATATTAGAGAGGAGGGCTAAGTGAAGCAAATGCTAACTCTCATGAGTCTAAGTTGTTTACATAAGCTTGCAAAAAATCCATTTTTAGAGTCATTAAAGTGAAATCTGATGCATCTTCTCCATTTGAATATCTTGATGTATACCTGAAGATACAGCAAATGCTTTTACTTGTAACCCTCAAAGAGAAACCTGAAGTATTCTTTGATGTTACATGTGAGGAAAATTAGAGGTCTAGATTAGAACTATGAGGGTTAAAGAAGAGATCATAGTTTGAAAAGAAAACATTAGAAGTGTCAAATTTACAGAATTTGTCTCCCCTCTAATTACTTCTTGATGTTGCTGAAGATTATATGTAAACAAACAAAAATCCTGGTACCGCATCAAGGCTCAATTATTGTGTACTCAAAAATGACAAAATCAAGGGAAAATTTTTTTCTCTTCTAGTTCAAGGCCATCTTAAAATGAAAGAAACAGTGTTCAGAAGAAAAGATTTCAGGGGGTAATGGCTTCTTCTCTGAGATTAATATATCAGGAAGTAAAACCTGTTTCTGCCTTGGCACAAAGTGTTCATCTCCATCTTTGCTGAAGAGCCAAATTTGAATTTTCATGGCCTAGAATAAAAACTTCTTGCAGCTTGCGCTCTTCCAAGGAAATTCACTCTATCATCTCACGCTACTTAGCTAAACTGCACTCTCTGCATAGCAAAGCCCACTGTGGATGAAGATAATCTCCCTGACTGATTTTATTACAAACAGAACATTCATTCAGGAAACACATAATTGTCATACAATGATCAAACATTATGAAGGTATTTGCAGGGAAAAAAATCCCTCTGCAGAGGGGGACTATTGGAAGATTATGTAAATAATTTATTCTAAGATGAGTCAGCTAATGTTATGGCTAAGATCAATGGGGAAAATACAATTCTAAAAGATCAAAATGACTAGAGGCAAGAAGGAAATAGGATACATATAATAAGTGGTAGTCACAATTTATCTAATCATGATAATAATATAGCAGATTTGACAACGAGCATATCATGTTTTGTAACGCTAAGGAGGTCAGGCTACATTGCTTTTTGTTATCCAAAGAAGAAAATAGATCTGTTCGGAATGGAGGAGAATTGAAGTCTTTAGTCCAACCTTCCGTTCAAAGCAGGGTCAACACTGAATTCAGATCAGGCTGCTCCAAGCTTTGTCAGCCACTTGTAAACCTACAAGGATAAGGGGATATATCTCCCAGCCCTTGCCTCTACCCTTCGCCCCCTCCACCTTTCAACTCAGTTTCAGTTCCAGACATTCCTTCTTTCTCCTCTGTGCACCACTGTGAAGAGCTCAGCGTTGCACCCTCAGTGACCTTCCCATAGGCTACTGTTAGGTCCTTCTGGAGCTGTCCATCCTCCAGGTCGAACATGTTAAGCTGCCCCAGCCTCTTTTCATGCGATAAGTGCCCCAAGATCCAAACAGATAAAAAAGAACAGCATCCCAGATGCAATCCTGAGTGTCTTTTCTTCTTCACCTCTGTCTTGAGTATCCAGAACTACATCTGTTCGGAACAAATAGCCTACACAGCTCTGCGTACATATGTAGACCGGGGGCTTCTAATTTTCCTAAAAAATTATAAAATATTTTAAGTTACTTGATCACATAGCCCCTATCAAAAATAACTGCTTTGTTATCAGTACTTCACCTGTCTTCCTGTCTTCAGAACCATGTTGATCAACACCATGTCAGTGTTACACTGGCTACAAGATCCCAAAAGACCCGTGAGGTTTCTCTTACTTACTTTCAACTAAAATATGTTATATGCATGTAGATGAACCTTAACTTTAACTGCTGGAAAGCAATCTCTCTGTGTGACCCTGTTGCTCTCCCATTTCAGTCAAACTGCCTCCTGCAGACAGTAAGATGTTTAGTTACCCAACTTATTCAAAATATGAGTGAAGAAATTAAGCAGTAGAAAAGTTTTTCTTACCATTACAAGAGGTCATAGGGGCATTTGCTGCATCCCATTAGGCTCTTTACATCCAAATAGTCCTGGTCAGTCTGTTTCCACTTTCACTAGCAGTAATTACTTTTGTTTCTTTGGATGCAGATGGTCCATGCAATTCACTGTGGAAGAAATGAGAGTGACTCACTTTCTCTTTTCATATCAAGCAATAATTGAATTTTTCCATTCAACCTTCTGGCCAAAGGGAAAGTTTTCCTCATGTTCAGAAGTTTCCAACCGTATGGATGGGCCATATCCACAGAAGTTCAGTATCAGTTTCTCACAAATCTTGCTCAGTTTGTGATAGGTTATCAAAAGCAAGAGATAAGCTAACATCCCCAGTGAATTTCTCTGAAAAAAAAAAAAAGGTCAGAAATTCTGACTACAGTTGCCATATCTCATTGAAGCATTCAAAAATAAGTATTGGAAGCTTTCTCAGTGTACAATGAGGAGAATAAATCCAGGTAGTTTCTTTTACTATAAAATACTTTTTAAAAAAGAATAAGAAATTTGGAATTTTTTTTTCTCCAGTCAGTTTGGCTTGTTGTAAAAGACTGACTCCATATAGACCAACATTATGTCATTGTCGTGTCTGATGGCCAAGTCTGCACTGTATACAAGGTGTTTTGGACACAAATTTTCTTCTCATCCTTTCTCACAGTGAAATCTCATTATAGTTTATGATCTGTGATTTACAAGTTTGAAATGAGCTAAGATCAATCTAAGCATATCATTTCTGATCCAGACTAGGTACTCTGGTTCATGTAAATCTCCACTGTAATGAGGCCAAGGTATGCAATCACTCATTACCTATGCCATTGCCCCACTGATGAATTACTATGAAAGAAGTTAGCTCCCAGGATCCTGAGTAGACTCCTGTGTTAGGGCACTAGGAGGGCAGAGGACTCCCTCCCTGGAGGTTGTGAGAGATAGGGCTCCCCAGGGTGGAGGCAGAGCCTGTCCCACCATCCCAGCCAGGAGAAGGGCAGATGGGGGGCAGCCAGGGGGCTGACATAGGATCCTGCATTGTGGGCAGGTGGGGGAAGCTGTGAGGGTGTCTGGGTAGGACTGACAAAGCTGATGGGGACCTCTAGACTCAAACACTCTGATACCAACAGAAAAGATTGTCTGCAGTTCAGCTACTTGTTTTTTCTCTTAATGAACATCTCTCAGGAGCACAGAAATTACAGAAGTCTCACTGCCCTGTGCAAAGCTGTAACTAATAAAAAGTCATGGTGCTCCACACTGGAGCTGTACACAGCTTTCAGATGGCACATACTGATTTTATAAACTTTACCTACATTGTTTCTTGGCTGCTCTAGTTCCCAAACTACATCTTCCATGGCTGGCACCAGATTTCCTTTATTGACTCGTTAAAAAAAGCCCCTTGCATAGACCTTACTTGGACATTTCCTTTCCTATATCACACCTATAAGGATTTATAATTCATTTCCTTCCTATCTAGCAAAAAGGAAATGGTAAATACAGGTTTTTTTACTCTCCAGAGAAATGGACTGCAGAATCTTTCCTGTGCTGAAGATGGCTATGCCATCATGCCTCAGAGCTGATAGAGCAAATCTAACAGCCTCTCAACCATCCTGCTTTGCAGAAAACATGACAGGAGACTCTTCCGAGGTGTCACCAGGTTGCTTCCATTTCCACCAACACATGGACCTATTGAAGTATCGGTGTACACTGACAACGCCCACTCCTTCCTTCTTAAACCACTCCCACAATATAACCTTTCCTTATCTGTACTACACTAAAGAGCATCCTAAAGGCTGAGTACTATCACCTGTATGACTACACTGCAACCCACAGTAGATATCTATCTGAATCCAGAGAGATGTGAATGGTATTTCTCATCCATTCAATTATCTCAATTTAAAGCAAACTCAAAAGGAGTGGAGAGGAATGATTTCTGATCTAGTTCTTAAGCCGGAAGTCAAGTCAAAAGACTCATAGATTCACCAAGAAAATTGCTCTTTCACAGAGCAGAGCTGCTGTGCACCTACAGTTGAGATATTAAAAGGACAAATAGACTAAGTTAATACAAACAGAATGAAAGGAAGTAAATGTTCCAACAATATTTAACTTCGCTGTCCATATTGACTGGATACATGCTACTGAGTGACCAAAAGATGCAATCATTAATCCTTGGAAAAAAACATGAAAACATGATATAACATCAAAGCAAAGGAAGCAGAATGCAATTTCCTATGGAAAAATCTAGTAAAAATGCTTCCAAACATCAGAATAAAAAAATACTGGGCCTGCTTACATACACTGATGTGAAGTGGGAATAGGTCTGTCAGGACAGTGGTAATTATTAACAGGCTGATATACATGCATTTTGAATAACTAGAAATGGGCTGTTATTAGGTTCGCAGAGTTCTCCTATACCTTAGTATTAGAAACAAAGGACAATGTAATAGGAACCAGCAAGGACTGCTGTTGTGTCAGCTAGAGATGAATGGGAAGAAGATAAGATTTGAACTTTACAAAGTTATACTGTCCCTATTAAACTTTTTATGAGAAATGGTAATGTTGGTCTGGCAAGTTCCTCAACTGAGAGTTAAATACTCAAAACTACAGATGATTTTATCTATGTCCCGATTTACCCAAATCCTCGGTTTCAGGGAAATTTAATATGTATAACTTCGTCTTTGGCTTCATTTTGACATTATTTGCAGCACTTTAACCCACATATATACAATAGTTCTGAAAGAGTGACCTTTCAAATTAAAGAGGTCTCTGGTCTCCATGTATCTACACTCAACAATTTCATCGCAGAACTCCCACTGAAGTCCAGGTTCCCACAGCAAACTCTAGCTGAAGTTCAAGTTAGTCAGTTTTTAGATCGAAAAACATCTTCACCAACCAGGTGTACAAAAGCCTCATATATTTGTAGAATTTCAGGGCCTAGGATTTAAATAATACTCAGTGGAAAGTTCCCCTTTGTTCTTGCTTCCATGGAAACTTAGCTTCCTCTCAGCATCCATGGGATGAAATCTTGTAGCAGATGAGAGAACAGTAGCATAGATTAGGTCAATATTCTTATAATAGTGCCACTGATTCTGCTGCTTTCATGTAACAAACTGAGTAAGAAGACTGTTAAATCCTCTAAACATCTTACATTTCATTTGGTCTTTGACCAGTTACCTATCTGTTGAGATTAATATCTTTACTGATGTTCATCTTTCAGAAAAACAGCCATTTTTAAATCCCCTTAGTTTGGTTTTGTTCAGTTTCCAGCTGAGAGTCCTTCTCTTCTGTCCATCCAAAAGGAAACAGCATTTTCCCCTTTTGAACGTGTTAGCATGTTGTCACTGGGGTGTCTCATAATGACTATTTTGGCAAATGCTTTGGCTTCCAGTGTCTCACGAGGAGGTCCTTTTCCCTATCACCCTTTGCTCCAGCCTCTGCAGTCTCACCTTTTTGAATGTAGACATGCCAAGATAGTACACACTGTGCAATTAGCAGTAGCTAATTACCTAGCATGTAGAGAAGAAAATTCATCTTCTCTTTCTTACTCAATCATCACTTCGCTATTCATATGGGGAAAACTCACACTATGCCGTGCTAGATCTCATTTTGAGCTTCTTCATGGTTTTGGCCCAGAAATTTTAGCCAGGGTGGCAGTCTATAAAGGGATAGTTTTTTTTCCCACAGGTATCGCTTGACCTGTTTATTCTCCTGCTCTCAACCGTACCAAAACACTTCATCTGACTGAATTTATTAGTGGATTAAGGCCACTTTATGTGACTGCAATCTGCAATAATTAAGAATCCTGTATATTTGTGTCATTTGTAAAATTTAGCAGGATTTCAGAGTCCTGACTAATGTCCATTGTAAGGTAACAGATTTTAATGTAACAAGATGACCATTGTAATCGTTTAAAGGAGTGATATCCACAATAAAAGCATGTACCATGAAATACACCCAATAATTCTTGCACTGGACTACAAGTTTCTTCTTAGTAATATGTCCCAGTTAGAGGTTTTTATTCATGGAATATTTGCCATATAATTTGCTGAGCTGCTCCAATATTTTCTTAGGATCATGCTCTTTTGCTTACATTTTGTTAGGCTCCAAACAGTATTGGAGCACTATTTTGAAAAAATGTCTATCTTCATCTCTGAGCTGCTTGGCATTGTAAATATATGTTCATGATGCAACCTCACATTTCATTTTAGAAATATCACATAATTCTTCATTAGTGATGATCATATTGAAGATCATAAGTGAACGCAAATGAGAGAGAGAAGATATAGTGCACTGTAAAATGTTTATTGTTGATGGAAACATCACTGAAGGAAAAACAATTTTCATTCATGTATATACTTAGCATTATATAAAACCATAAGGCTAGACAAAAGCCATTTTTTTGTCTCACATTTAGACCAAAGCTCTGTAGCTCATTTTGCACTGAACAAGATGTTTCTTTATAACAGTAAGATAAAAATTATTTCCTTTTTTTTTTTTTTTTTTTAAGCTGCAAATGATGGTATATGGTTTTTAGGGTATTTTTAAATGAAAAAGTCTGAGATTTGGAGATACAAGTGCATGTTTCTTAATTTAGTTCTTCAGTGTCAAGCCGAAGGAACTGTCAGTATATTGTGGAAATACTCCTGCACAACAGAATGAATGGAAACTGAATTCTATTTACATGCATGGAGAATAAGATGCTTTATGTAAAATCAAGACAGTGGTTGCTATCCCAAAACAACGTGGAAAAGAAAGATCTGAAATTAGAGGCTGGCAACCTAACCATTCTGGCACTTTGACATCAATATATCAACTAGAAAGATTATACCAGTTTATTGAAAAAAAACCCAGCAGCTAAAGCCCTGATGCAAGAAACATTAATTTAAATTCATTATTTAACCACATGCTTAGTTTGAAACATAGGCCAGAAGCTCTGTAGGCTCTGACAGGATTTAACCAGATACTTAAGGACCACTTAAAACCCAGGTTGGAATAAAGTTACGACTCAGAATAAACATTTTAAAGAAAAGTCTTTGCTCCAAAAGTAGCTTAAGAGTCACACTGCCTTGACCACGACAATCAGAAAGGTAATGGGAGATTTCAAATTATTAGCTTCAAGATAGAAATGTTTAGCTTAACAACAGGCTACAATAAATACGGATTGAAACAGGAGACATGTCATAAAAAAGAAAGTTTTGAGAAGATTTCACAAACATGTTCCCCATCAGACCCAAAACAGTTGTCTTCTCCAGCTGTATTTATCTTGTGAATCTCCCCACGTATACAAACAAGCAGGATTCTTGGAAAGAGAGTATATGGAATATTTCTAGACTTTGGTCTCTTGCTCCATTGCTAACAAGAGAGAAGTTATTTACAGAAGTAGGTTTTATCCCATGGAAAAGGGACGTGTAGAGCTGAAGCACTGGCAACTCAGGGGGTCAGGCTAGAAGGTGTGTGGACACAGCCTGTGGGATTTTTGGACCCAGGAGGTAGAGGTAACAGAAGGAACTGCCTTGAGATGCAGTAGCAAGCAGAGTTTTCGAGGTGGGGTTTATAACAGCAAGAGAAGGCACTGGCTCTGATTTTAACTGTTAACTATACCAATCCTTCCAACACTGCACATCCTCTGTCAAAACAGATGTATTCTCTTTATTATGTCTCAAGACATACCTCTGTTCTAAGGTTTGACACCCAATTACATGGATGCATTTACTTTTGTAACACTCCAGCCATGAAGCAAGGCATTAAAAAGGGTATTAAATATTGCAATTACAGGGTTACAGACACTACCAGAAGATCCCTCTTACACTGCTGTTGTGGTTTAGGAATGGTCCCCAATTCAGCACCACCACTGAGACTCTCTCAAAGTGCTCGCTTGCTCCCCGCTTCCCCTTCTCACTCTGGAGATCTATTTGAGAATTGGAAGCACAAAAGGCAAAGATCATGGGTTGAGATAAGAACAATTTACTGGAAACAGCTATGATATAAGAAAACTAACAGTAAGAGCAACTATATTGATAATAAAAGGTATAAGACAAAGAAAAGATTTAGATGAAAAGCCTGCAACAAATACCCACCAGCCTTTCCCAACCAGGCTTCCCCCTACTGGAAGGAATGCCCTTCTTCTCAGAAGTGAGAGAGAGTCCCTTTGCCCCATCCCAGCAATGACATGAGGTGGTATTGAATAATACCGGGTTCTTTGCCATGCCCTTTTATGCTGATCAGGGCTGAAATGAGAAGAAGTGCAAATCTCCGTTAAAGACTTTCCTATAAACACTGGTCAGGCTCATATTTTGAGGAAATAGGATTGATTGACCTGGTAATATTTATAGTTATTATAGTCCACCAATTTCAAATCACTACAGTATAGCTGCATGCCATTACTATACCATCTATGTAGTCAGTCTTTCATCCTATTCTTGAATAAAGTGTTAGATACATATCCTTCCCCTCCTATGAAACTTTCCATTCAAGAATGGAGATGATGTTGAACCTCCTATTAGAATCAAGGTTAAGATTCAATTTCCTCTGGAGCATTTTAGATGGCTTCATTGTAGAGGAATACTTTGATCTTGCAATTGGATGAGACAAGAATTTCAGGGAAACAAAGGAAAAAAATTGGCATCAGAAATTCCTGAGTCATTTTATGATCTTTACAGCTGTGCTTTGCACCATGGTACTAAATAATAATCATTGGAATGAAATATGTACATGTCACTTAATATTTTCTTACTTTTATCCATTAAAATAGTAAATTTTATTTTATTTTGCAAAATGTATTGATACAAAATATTCCTATGGGTCAGCTTTCAATTATCGGTTGTTTTGATTTAATCCCAGCCAGAAGCTAAGCACTACACTGCCACTTGCTTGCTTCCCGCTCCCAACAGTGAAAATGAGAATCAGGGAAAAAAAAAAATTAATAATTGAAACAAGAATAGCAAAAAAACACAGCAGCAGTAACAAGTATAATGAAAAGGAGAGAGGAATAAACCCCAAGAAAGGCAAGTAATGTGCAACACAATTGCTTGCCACCCACTGACCAATCCCCAGGCTCTCCCTGAGCAGCAATCGGCCCCTCCAGTCCAATTCACCTCATTTTATATATTGAACATGGTGTACAAGAGACTGAAAATATTTGATTTAGAGTAAGCAATACTTAGCAACAACTACAATATCAGTGTGTTATCAATATGATTCTGACATTAAATCCAAAACCCAGCACTATACCAGCTACTAAGAAGAAATTTAACTCTATCCTACATGAAACCAGGACAGTAGGTCATGCAGTTCATTCTAAAATAATACACAAAGATTCGTCTGTTTCCTTTTTAGAACCATGATGTATTTTCCCCCATTGCCTTGCATTTCTAAATATTCATCTTCCACCACTATGATTAAATGTTACTGTTACTGTATGTATCTGGAAATTTTCATCATTTCATTGTTTCAGGCCTTCAACGATTGTGTGCAACCCACTCTGTAGCTAAACCATCTTCACTTTGTCTCTACTGTACGCTGGTCTCACAAAGGCTCTTATACTGCCTTGCACCTGTAGTGCATCTGTTCACTTCCTAATGATATGTTAGTCAAAGCAAATTAATACCCTTGTGTATGGTTTGTCCTCTTTGTCTTCCCAAGAAGAAATTTTCTGGTGGAAGAAGTCTCTTGCTGTCATGATGCTCTGCTCAATTTTTCGTTTGACAGTTTGGCTTTTCATCTTCTAAGGTGAATGCTGTTTTGGGTGGGATTCACGCTACCTAAATTCAGGCTTATAATACAAGTATCTAGATGAGAGACAGTAAGCCAAGGTTCCTTTAGTAGGCAGTCAGAAAAGCATATATTTTAGGGACACAAATAATCCTAGCTATATCTATACATTATTTCACCTAAAGATTTCACTGACCATTGTCTCTATTGACTAGAAGTGACCAATTCAGTGGCAGACACTTACAGATATCTGTACTGCCTAAGAATCCACTCTTTGGTATATATGGAGAAGACAAGGTTAGAAAATGTACCCGATGCAGGAACAAGAACGCAATTTGCCATATCAATTCCCTAATATCAAAGATGGTCCTACTGACAATATTCAGCAGGTTCCTGAGGGGCACGTTTTTCTCTCCTGCCTAGAAAAGGGTTTGTATGATGAATGTTTTTCTCATTGTGCCACAGGGATGAAGTTTTTTGATTCCAATCTTTACCTTTCCCCAGCCTAAGTCCACCAAGCCTGTTGAAGGTACAGCCAAGTCCCTCACTCTAACCTGCTGTTCCCTAAAAATTAAATGTATTGGGTAGGAAAGGGATTTGTGTGCTCACAGAGTCTCATGTTGGAGAAGAAAAATGCTTTTGCTTTGCAAGGTTCCCTGTGGGCTGATGGATTTTTAAAAACAAGGATCTTTGAATATCTATTTGTAGCTCACATTCCTCACTTGTTAGTTTAGGTTTTGATTTGGTGTAATTGCTAGTTTGCATTATTAGTAGTTATCTCAGTTTTCCCTGTAGGGATCTGATTATTTTGCTGCCTCTCATGGTGTGCTTTTTCTGTACTGCAGCTTGAGTTGACAGAAATATTCTGTAAAGATGGCAGGGCCAAACTCTTTCCTTCTCTGCTGCACTCCTTGTGGGGGATTGCCACTATATCAACTTGTTGCCAACTTTAAGAAATTCTTCTAACATGCATGAGATGCTCTGAATGTCCAATCTATTTCAGTGGGAAAAAAAAAAGAGGGAGGAAAGACGAGAGGAAGAATGATAACAAAATTTGTAAGTATTCAATAGGCCATGGTAGCTGTTCTAAATGTGGATATAAGAACTTTTTTTTTCTGTCTGCTGTAGCAGGAGTCAAACAGGGGTAAATACAGCATTTTATATAACTGACATTCAGCAATCTCCAGGAAATATTTGTTTGTTTCTAAAAAAAGTAACACATTAGGTGACACATGCACTTTTGGAAAATACTTCTGACATGAAAAGTACAGAGCAGCAATTCAACAGGCTTGAATTAAGGCTTTCAGAGTTGGTGCAATTTTCTGATCTCTTGTTCTGGACAAAAGAAAAAACAAATGGGTTTGTTGATGTTCAGTAACCAGCAGTTACCACTCAGAGTACCACATCTGAAGCTTATTCAGCACCCAAGCTAAGCTGCACCCAAAAGCAAAGATGCCCAGTTACCTTTATGGCCTTTAAAAAAATCTGAGAAATAGCCTCAAATTTCTCCTTGTCCTGCAAAGGGCTGTACTCTTTGTGATCTTTAGATTGTGCTGGCAAAACTGCAAACTACTGGGTGACTAAGCCTGGCTTCAGCTGGAAATTTCACAAGAACTAGCTTCTTTCCTCTTGAGAATACTACTGTATGGCCAGAAAAATAGAAAGTATGATCTTTCCAGTGGTATTTTGGCACTACTGCATGTAGTCTCATCTACAAGTCACAAGAGGACAAGCAAATGGAAATGAAAATTAAAAAACAAAACAAATGCACAAAGTTATAGAAGCTTTCTCAAACCTCAGGAAAGGATTTGGTTAAAGTTAAACCATTGTTTTGGTAATTTTTTATCTTGTCTATTCTCTGTTCTCTGCTTCTTATATCTTTGCATGGAGTGGACCCATGGCTGTGGTTGGAAAGTTCTTTTGCTGAAGTTTCTTACCAAAACAAACTGCTTTGATGAGCCTGACAGGCTTTACAGAAAAGTGACCATGTTGACTTGAGAGAGAGAAGGAGGTTTCTAAGATTGGAGGAAAAGAGAAAGAGAGAGAGCAGACAGAAATCTGGTCTTTTTTTAATCCAAAAATGTATTTTTCCATTTAAATACAATCTGAAAAAGTGCTTGGAAGGCTGTGTTTTCATTCCAATATAGAGAAAATATCAACTTTGCAACGTTCAAAGTTATTATGAAGCGAAACAGCTTTTCTCCATCCAGCTCTAAATGCATCATTAATGGCCTTAGTTTTGATCTCACTGCACAGGTGCAAAGTTGGCAAGACTCCACTGTCATTAGCAAGTTACCCCAGGCTAACACCTGGCTGAAATGAGAATAAAGCCCACTGCCCTTAGACTTTCTCCAATGCATGGCATGTGTTAGAGCATACAGGGCCTCCCTCTTGTTTGCAAAGCAGAAACCAAATATATACCGTATACTGCACCTCCCAACCTGTACCTAAAATTTAGGTGTATAAGTAACTTGTGTCCTGAAAGAGGGTGTCAAATTTCCCATATAATGGGTGGAGAGAAGTATGTGTTTGTGAATGCTTCCAGAGGGCAAATGTGTCTGCCTCTGCCTGGAAATTTTGCAGGCTTTCGGACTGTTTCCATTGACCCGTGAGAGAATTCAGACAGTAAACTTCAGAATAACTGCTTCACTTGGGTGCCTAAAATTTCTTCAGAATCAATTCTTGCGTTCAGTAAAGTGGACTACATCTTCTATGAATCTGAGGAGAGCAGTACCTTTGCAAGATACATCTGTTACTAACACTGCCATTAAAAGTATCACTGAAGTAAACAGCACAAAAGCAGTGTAAAATGATGCAATTCCAAAGCCTGCTTAACTGTAGAAATTCGTTTAAGCGCTGGACCTGTTTCAAAGCTTAACTCCTGATATCATGCCAGTGTTCACACCTCTGCCTAGGGTGGATTTATGTCATTATAAGAGGACACTGAGTTTAGCATAATGCTAAAAAGGTCTCTGTATCTTGCAAATGTGTCTCCTTCATATTGACTGATGAAAAATTAAATCTTCCACAACATGAATAAAGAAAGGAAAATTAATAAAGCCAGAGGAGCAGCAGTTCCATGTCCTTTGTGGCTTTTTTGAGCCAAGGGAGCCCCAGTCTCAGAAGGATCAGCAGACCAACTAATCAATAGCCATCTCTCAAAGCACATTGTTTCTTGAAGATCACAAATCTTTCAGGATTATTTACGCAGTGAAGGGAAAAAAAAAAAAAAGACTACTATAAAAGGGATGTTTTCATATTGAAAAATGTGAAAAATCCTTTTATTTCACATCTACCTCACATCTACCTGTGCAATCCTAGTCCACCTGGTGCACTGTAACTGCATATTTCTTTCTGTCTTCCAGTAGCCTGGACTACTGAGTAATGGCCTATAGTGCACCATCTGGTTGGCCTGACAGGTGGTGCTTGCAAGAGATATCCTGTATCAGTCAATACTGGTGACTTCTCCGTTACTGTTTTATCACCATTCATCATAAAAAAATTTTCCTCTTTTACCAATATCATATAACTTCATCCAACCTCTTCCATCAGAACCACCTTATCTGTAAATAAAGATGCACAGAGTCTGCATAGTCTCTGAATATTATTTGCCAGATGATTTTTTCCCCCCCTCATAATCCAGGTTTTGGTCAGAATCGTATTTAAGATGATAAAAATACTTTAAACTGAAGCTAATTTTAAAAATTTACGTGTAACACTGTCAACTTGCATTACACAAACACCAACTGCATGTTGAAACACACTGAAATAAGAAGACAAGCAATAACATTACCTGAGGACTTGCTCCTTAATGCCATCTTTCTTTAGTCCTACTGGCAATTCAAGCTATTATAAAATTTTGCAAAACATACCAGAAAGGGAATAAACTAATCTCCATCAGCAGTCTTCATTTCTGTGGTTTGTGAATTCTGAATGTTTGATTTTGCAACATTCACAGATTTATCTGATGGTTTGGTGTTTTTAAATGTTTTTACAGTACAATAACCTCTTCAGTTTCCCATTCACAATGCACAACAGCAACCTGAGACTGCAGCTCCACCACCCCTTTGACCCCTGATGTTGAGCTAACGTGAATAGTTTCAAGAATCTGTTCTCTTCTGTGGCAGGTTGTAGGTTTGCTTGCCAGGGCAGATGGTTAAGTCCTGCTACTCGAAGCATCTGCACAGGCACTAGTTTTAAGTGTGCCATGGTTCTAAACCAGCCTTTCTGCCTCTCACGGGTTGTCTCTGATCACTGTTCTTCCCTACTCCCTTTGCTTCCCCTCACATGCCCACAATAGTTGCCTCTTCTCTTCCTAGGGAGCTTCACTGGAAAATTCCAGCAGTAGCAGGTGGATTCTTGGGCCAGGAATTTTGCCTTATGCTTTCTGCTTTTGATATTCTTGTTGCTACTGAAAACAGAAGCATGTAAATATGTAAGGTCACACATGCACCAAGGGTGTGTAGAAAATAATTTTGCTACTTGATATTCTGCTGGGGAGGAATTAAAAGTGTGGTCCTACCAGGTTCTGTAATGTTTAGTCTATCCGATAGTTTTGTTAATGATTTGGATAATGGAAAGGAGAGAAAATGTGTAGAATTTGCAGACGATGTCAAGCTGGAGGGAGCCAAAAGCTTTTAAGAGGCCAGGATAAGAATTGAAACTGACCTTGATAAATTGGAGGCATTGTCTAAAATTAACCAAATAAAATTCAGTGAAGACAAATATATTGCCCTATATTTACAACAAAAAACTGAAGTGCTAGTAATAATAGAAGAAAAGGAGCAGGAAGCAACACTGAGAGAGAGGTCAGAGTGCAGGACAAATTAAATATGCATATATGAATTGATGCTGATACCAAAAAAAGAAATAAGGTAATTTAATTCTGTGTGGTATTATAAGGAGTGTTGTATATGAAGCAGGAGGGATAATCATCCTCTGTTACTGCTACTGGGTCCAGTTTGGGGCACTGCATAGTAAAAATGACCCATGTAGATACATTGGAAAGCAGCCAGAGTGGGAGCAATGAGAATGATAAGAGGTTTAGAAAACTGGAACTATGAGAAAAGGCTGAAGGAATGGGATTTGTTTAGTCTAGAAATGAGAAGACTGAGCAGGGACATTATAATGGTCTTCCAATACATAGGAGGTTATTCTGAAGAGGACAGTAATCGGTTGCTCTTTATGTCCACTCTCTGTTGTACAAGAATTTAGCTCACTTTACAGCAAGGCAGATTTTAGCCAGATATTAGGAAAATCCCTTTTGCTTTAACAAGAGTTAAATACTAGGATAGTCTACTTTCAGAGGCTGCAGAATAGAAGCAGAGGTTTTTAACTGAAGGTTAAGCAAACATCTGTGACCTTGTGATTTGCAGGGATTCCAAAGTGAGCCAAATTTGAAAAGAGTTTCTCAGGGATAGTACGAGGCACACCCCTGGCAGCAGTGTCTGTTTCCTGACAAAGCCCTGATCTTTGGTGCAAAGCAGGCATATGGTCAGTGAAACCATTCAACTCTTTTCATGCAACCTATTTTCACATAAGCTTTTTCCCCTAGACTTGTTCTAAGAAGCAGTGAAACATTTAAGATGAAACCTTACTCAGAAAAAGATTCCGTCCATCCCATACAAACACCTGAGTAATTTCAGTTTAAATAGTTAATATGGCAAATTATATGCATCCAAAACCAGGATCTTAAAATACAGAGGGCTAGGAAACCTTAATTATAAGTGGTATTACCAAGCTCCACACATAATTTTTATTACAGTATCAACCATAAGATCTGGCCAAGGTCACCGTCCTGAGAATGTGGTGAAGGACTGAGATGAAGGATATTAAAATAGTTACATAAGCCAATAACAGTTAATAAAATCACAATTTTTTGTCTTTAGCTTGGTTAGATTATTCTGTCTCTTGACATGACCAGTCCTTTCTTCTGGAAATTGGCTTAGTTCCTAAGCTTAGTTCAAAAGTCTTATTTTTTTTTATTAATTTTCTTATGTGCTTTCCTTTGCCTCTTGATCCTACTGGATCAAAATGAAATTTTAAACATTCTCTTTGTAAATTTAGGATCCAGAAATATCCCTTTAAAATTATTAAAAAAAAAAAAAAAGGGGGGTGGAAGGAAAAGTGGAAAAAGAATGAAAGCTGAGACCTTCACCCAAGCACCTGCCCTAAGGAGTTAAGACTTCAAGCAAAATACTGTGAGACTCATAATAATAGTATGAGAGCTGGCAATCCTACTTTAAGGTATAATTTCTATTTATTCTAAACCCTCATTTTTACTAGTGAAGTGGTCACACTGTAAAGAAGACTGGACCCCTAATATTAGGAATAGTCGATATGTAGGGTCACAGCTGAAGCTCCATTCCCAAACAAAAGAGTGGTTAAGTCATTGAAAAAATTACATAGGATCTTTCTTAAGATATTGGGGGGCTGTAATTAGGGGAAACATATCTTTGCATACTAGAGAAAGGAAAAATATATAACTGTTCAACACTCTAAATTAAAAAGGGGGAAATAAGACAAGGGAGTAGTTGAAAGATGTTGATTAAAGAGCAGAAAGAGCTTGAATACATGGGGTATGCTTCATTTTGTGTGTTTGAACTCTGGACATGAAAAGCCAGTTAGAGTTGGAGGCTTGTTAGAGCTTGTACCGCACCAAGGCAGTAAACAAGAGTAAGTGGCTTTCCATGTGGAGAGATTGGCCACGATGCAGCAGGTGCACACCCTAGCAAGCAACTGCACCCTTCCAGCATGGAGCTGGGCATGGCAACAAGGTCCCTGCAACAGACTAACCCGTCACTGACTTCTGCAGCCTTTCGTTTAGGCCCTAGCAAAGTTGTTTGCTTAAGTTGGGCTACTTTGCAAGGGAAGTATTGTCAGGCAAAATACAGCCTTTGCTTTTTATGTATGTTCTGCCCAACATAAAGAAGCAGAGTGCCAGGCAACATACAATGTATTTCACCGCAAAAGCTTCTGTTCAAACATCGTGCCAAAATTTTGCTCTAAGCATTGCAGAGGCGGTTGCTCTGCCAAGCCACTCCCTTCCTCTTATATTCCTTTGTTATCAAGTCATCTCCTGAATGAAGGTGTGAAATGAACTTAAATGTGTTTTCTTGACGTGTTTGCAAAATATCCCTTGAAGATTTAGAGCATTTGTTTTCATTTAAAGTTATGCTTAGCATGCTTAGAAGTAAAATCTGTAATCAAAACTCACAGCCAGCCACGTGTCTCCGCAGTTACAAAGCAGGATGAGTTCAAGGAAACCCAGCCTCCATCTGAAGGATACTTCTACAGCCAACAGTCTTGAAGCAGAAGGCAACTGCCCTACCACACAACCCATCCCAGGGGAACCAAAGGGCATGAAATCAAGTCATTTTGGAGTTTGATTCACCCTGGACTCCAAGGTGTTCTATGCAGTCTGCTTCTAGAACTCCAGTATCTAACAAAGCAGTGCAGAAGAATCAGGCAAGTATATGATATTTTTGATCCCAGTCTGAGTAGGACAGTCAGTTCTCCAAATATGAGCAAAGGAGTTTGCTTCAGCTAGAAAGCTTTGCCTCTCCCACAGAGCCAGGTTTTGGGGTGGAATGAGGCCCCATATCTACCCTATATCTAAGTAGAGTGCCCCAAATGGGATTCTACAAAAATCAATCAAATTGCTGCTAAAATTTTCAACATAATGGCTATCTTTTTTTGGTAAGTAATTTTTTATCTTTTATTCGTGGATAGAGACCTGGAAGTTTGTGGGATTTCATACCACTCCTCTGGAATTCTCTCTCAAGTCAGGGTTGTGCCTCATCTTCATATTGATGCTGTGGGATTTGATGCATTTGCATGGGGAACTGTGTCTTATTCTTGATGGTTTGCAGCTGTATTTTACTTTTAAGGCCCTATGTCTTTAGTTCTATATTAACGTTGTCTAAGATTTATCAGCTCTTTGCATCATAGCAAATTACTTTTTGATAGGAAAGGAAATTTTTTGGAAGCACCTGTTCCTCCTATTGCAACACACCATGTTTTCATGCTAACAACAAAACTCACCTCATAAGACACCCTTGCACTTGCATGTCAGTTGTGCAAGACTTTAGCTTAGGACATCTTGTATTGAACGTTGTGCTCTGTACGTAATTCAGTACAACTCCCTAAGCATTTTGTAGCTATGAATCTTTTCTTACGTAAAATAGCATCATGTCAAGACTATATCACAGAGGCAAACTATTTCCAAGCTATCCCTGCAGGGTTGGTAAAACCTGCTGATGTGCGCTGAGATTCTTAGTGCTTGGAGGTCACATCCGTCTTCTCTCTCAATAAGCCACTTTATAGATTCAAGGTTGTGTTTACTGTGAAATCATGGGCACCTTTTGGGTTAAAGGAAATTTTCTAGATTTGGTCATGACCTACTGAAAAAGTAGAGTGCCTTTTTCACTCTCTTCTCCTTGAGCAAAATTTCCTTCCTTGTTCTCCAGCTCATGGACAGAAATCTAAATTATAAGAACCACCTTCCAAATTCCTGTAGAATAACAGACTTATATTTGGAAAAAAAGTATATAAGGGAAATCAAATGCCAGAAATTTGCATATATTGGTCATTCAGTATCCTCAGAAACATCAAATGCTTAACCACCAGAAGCAAAAAATCAGAGCTTTGCCACGAGTTCACAGATTCATACAAATTGGTGTAAATTAACTGAACAGGGCTAATGCCACCTCTAGACCAGGAGGTTCTAGCTTCTGCCTTCACTCCTTGAATTCTTTAGATGGTGTATGTCCTGTCAGAGTCAACCAGGAACTCTGCTGTTAACTTGTGATGAGATCCTTCAGAGTCTATTTAAACATAGAAAAAAAAAATTTGGAACATGGAAGAGCCTCCCTGAGCAGACACCAGGGGAAGAGGAACATTGTTGCTTCCTGTTGGCTCCTTCAGAAGCCCTCAGACAGAGATCAGAGAACAGGGCTAGTGACAGGAGAACATACCTATTGACATCTAACATGGGGTTTCCATGACCTGGAGCAGCCCAAGATCTCTAATATGCAGAGTATTACAATACCTTCATTTAGCCAAGTATATAACTGCTGTGCAAGTCTTGGACCTGCAGCATAAGCATCTTGCTTTTCTGGGCAAAAAAACGCAATATAGCAGAATATGAGAATTGAACAAGTTTAGCTGATGAGCTGTATATAAAATTAACAGTGGACATGAAAAGAAGTTTCTTTATCTCTACTTCACAAACTCATGCCTTAAAAGCTCTCTCTAGTTTCTTTCTAGTGTGGAACTAGGACTTAAAATTACTTTACTAAATAATAATGGCAATTAGCAACAACTGTGACCAAAAAAGACCTGATGCTGTACGACATACCTGGGTGAAGTGTTTCCTACCTCATCCCTACAGCAAATGTAAGACACGTAGAAAGGATGAGGTGATGCAGTAAGCTTTTTAAATTCCTCCCCTCTCAGTACAACATCCTGGGAAAGCATTATGTAATAATGCTATATTATTATATAGCTATAAAATGATATTATATTATTATACATAGATCTGCCAAAACTGTGAATATTCCCTCCTCTACCAAGCTTCTGGGAAATTTCTCTAACTAGGAAAAGAAAAAAGCAGCTAACCCCTCCCCCCAAAAAAATCCTGTTAACATGCTACCGTATTTCCCAGTGGCATTGCTGAGAAAGTATCAAGCCTTCCTTCTGCCTCCTCAAGGACTGGCTCTCCCTGCTCTCTCTCCTTGTATTCTGCATTAATGAACGTGCCCTTCTGTTTGACTCCCTCGTTACAACCTTTCAACTCATCCGTCTGTCACTTGGCAGTAGCTTCGGGAGGGCTCTTCCCAGGGACATTTCGTGTTTATTCAAGCGTTGCTGTGCCGTGAGACTAAAGAAGCAGATCTGTTGCTACCAGGTAGATCTGTTTATTTCTCAACCCACAGCACCACATATTCCCACAAAAGAGGCGGAAAGGCAGATACCAAATTGAAAACAAGTCAGAGGAATGTTTTCCTTTCTCATATTCCCTTTGATTGCATGTGGACTTTCTATTCAGGTAATGAATTCAAACAGGGTTTGCAGAACCCTTGTGAAAACAGCTTCTCTTTTTCTCCATGCATTTGTGGTTCATTTGCTTTTACCACAAGACTTGGATGAGCTTAAATGTATAGCAAGAAAGTACAAATGCATGGAGGGAGGCCAGCCCTTAGCCCTTTAATGGAGCCTTTAGGGACCTGATAGATCCACTGACCTCTGTTTGTAATGAGTTGGACATGGTCCTCACCAACAGACTCAACTGAGGTCCAGATGGAGTAGGAGGAGCTGTATGTGCATGGTGTGGGTACCATGGGGTTATCTTGGGATAGAACAGCTCTTTCACCCATGTTAAATGTAGGTGGTGGTTACTGCAGCACCATCTGAGGTAGGACATAGGCTTTTTGTTCCTCAGCCTGGCTTGTCCTATTTCCCTTGTGCTTGAAATGAAGCCTAGGTTAGAAGCCACTTTGAAGTCAAGTGTTATTCCTATCCTGACCAGGCAGGAGAAAAAATAAGTAGATAACTTAAGAAATTGCTCTGGAGTTCTCACTTTTTCAGGAGGCTCTGCAGAGGAGCGTACCCAGCCCACCACTGGCTAGGCAGCAGATGTGCTAGGGGACATGCAAAGGCTGTTTTTGGCTACACAGGGTAAACACTCTTGACTTACTTTCTGCACTTCACAAGGTAGGCACCTGCGCAGAAACACCTACTGAAGAGTAGTTCACGTGCTGTGACATGCTGAAACAGCAGTTCCTGCTCTCTCTGAGCCCACCAAAAAAAAGCTGTATGTGGAATAGCTCCTGGTGGCAAATACAGGAAATTAAGATAATGCTTGACATTCAGAGCAACCTACAAGAATAGCAAAAGGTTATAGGTCTCTACACACATACAGTCCTAGGTTAACATGGTATGCATACAGCAGGATAACAACAGAACTACGATCAAGAAAAGTGGTAAAACCTTCAATAAAAAAATTTCTTCTATTAAAATCAATCTTTCAAAAGGTACACATGCTAAAAGATGGAGGAAACCATTTCGTTAGCTTTGCAAGAAAACCCACAAGTTAAAATAGGTGAAATTCAAAGCTTGCAATAGTGAGCTACTCTGCATTGTGGGAATACATGAATTAAAGATTTATGTAAATACGTTAGAAAAGAAAGACCAAAAAGAGAACTGCAAGAGGAGGAAATAGCCCTTGTTCCCTACAGTGCACAGTGAACAAGGTTACAGGTTGATTGCAAAGAGGATTGTGATCATTAGAGAATAAAACTCTGAAGCGGCCCTTGGAATGGAGAGCTTCATCCAGCAGCAAGAACCAGCAACCTGCTACAGCTGTCCTGCCAGCAACCCAGTGGCAATGGGATGCACAAAAACTTTGAGAATTTACGTGAGCCAAAGAGTGTCTAGATCAGAAGTACCAACACAGTAGTCTCAAAAACTGCTCCAGAATAAATCTAGGTCTAGACCAGTAAAGACTAGGGATCTGAATACAAAGTTTGAGATCCAAAAAGGCAAATGTCAGCACTCTGTTTTTGAATGTTGGATTCATATAAATGAATCAAAATACTGGAGTGGTAGAGAGAATGTCAGCCACCTGTGAATGGCTTATCATCAGCTCTAGCAGAAAGGGATAGATAAACATTGTTTTTTCCTGTGTCTCAAAAATATGAAAACCAACTTTCAGCATGGAAATCTACAAAAGGAATAAAAGCCCAAAAAAATCTACTGATTGCAGGCATGGTCCCTCAAGTTTCTGACACAGAGGTAAATTGTACACCTCCGGATCTGATTAAGAAAAACCTGTTTGCAAACAAAACATGGATCATGGTTTGCAGAACCACCACTGACACCACAGTAAATTGTCGGACAATTAGTACAGGGCAACCCACAAGGCACACTTCCTAACCCATAACCAGCTAAAGAAAGAACTCTGACTATTATATGTAACGTTGTGTACAGGGTAGAGGATAGCAAATTCCCCAGTATAACACACAATTATCCAAATATTAGAAAACAACTGAGGATGCTTTATTTTGGCCCAATTGAACAGTGGCACAGAAAAACTAGCATATTGCAGATGTCAAAAATATAATCAAGTCAAAGAAAATGAAGAAGCTTAGTGGTTGGTTGAAGTACCATCCAACTAAATAAAAATGCTAATAGTATGATTAGCTACAGCAGCCTGTCTTGAAGCAGGCACCAGGCAAACTTAATTCTTAACACTGGCAAATATTCTGGATGAACCCGGGTGGCTCTGTGGGGGGTTTTTGTGACTTTCTTTTTGCTTACAAGAATAAGCAGTATATTATCACAGAATATGAGGATCTGCAAGTCAGTCAAATGAATAATTACTCTCCCAGTTAGATAGAGTAAAAATGTTATTTGTTCCCAATCTCATCTTTCCCAGAATGGCTATCATACTGTATTCTTTGCATTCTGCAACTGTCCTGCTGCCTGGAATCCACTATGGGCTACTGAGAACTGCTCAGAATTGAATGCGAGAGCTGCTTTTTGCCATCTTTACTGGTAGGATGATAAAGTTCAAATATGTAACTACATATCACAGGTCAATCCAGCATATTGCTTAGTTCCAGGAACTGATGCATAGGGAAGACTATGAGAACAAGGCAAGCCTGGAGTAAGACTTAATACTCCCTAGACCTCAACAACATGTTGGCTGGAAATGTATCTATCCCTTTAACAGCTCACGGTAGACCTTTTTCTCCAATTCATGTGCTCAGTTTTGTTTGAACCCATGTAAACCTTTAACAGCCGTGGTGTTTTTCAAGGCATTCCACAGCTTAACTCCATTTCTCAATGAAACCTTCTCCTTTTGTTTGCTTTGAAACTGCCCTTACTAATTTCATTTAATGATTCCTTGTCCTTATATTGTAAAAGACAGCAAACACTTGCTACCTATAGAATTCGTTTTGGTTTACCATATGACCTATCCACTGATTAATATTTTTGATATCAATCAATAGCTTAATATTCTCATTACTAAAAGATCCATAAGCAATTGAAAACAAAAAATCACTATGACTAGTGCAGAAAAGCTCAGTAAGAGAATATTTGGTATCAAAACTAAATTTGCTTCCATTCATTTCCCCCACAACTGAAGGAGAAGCAGAAACTCTTACCATGTCCTCAGGGGGCTCAGTTGCTGCTGAACTCAGTATCTTTCAAACTAAGCTTTGAGAGGAAGAATTGTCTTCTCTATTGGGTTTCACCAGGCTCAATATCTACCAGTTACAATTCGACCTGACCATGGGCACTAGATCCTGGACCATCAAACAATAACAGTCAGGGGTTTCTGATCGGCAGGGAAAAATGTTTTCCAATATCTTTTGCTGTATTGGTAGTCAGAATATCTATGAGTCCTTTAATAGATACCTTCATGTGTCATCTGATTTGCAATGAAAATAAGTAAATTAAGAGAAAAAATCTTAAATGAAAAATACTTCTGTTATCTGAAAATAATATTACACAAGTTTTCTCTTTTTGGAAATTATCCATTCATTTTCTTCATAAACATTTACTAAGGAGAAAAGTATTTTATGAACATATGGCACTTGTCTCTTTCTTGGATGTAAAAACGTCTGGTATTTTGCTGACTTCATTTCATTGTGAGTCACTGTGTAGGTTTGTATAAACACCAGGGTATTTTCATCAATTAGAAATAACTGAGATTTTCAACATAACATTCCCATATTTACTTGTGCTTGAATAGTTCTGTTAATACCCTAGACAATACATATATAGATGTATTTACTGCACACACAGGATCCCTGTTCCTAAAAAATTCCAGTCAAAGACTGAGGACCCATTAATCTACGCTAAAACCACATTTTTAAAAACCCTACAAAGTTTCCCTGCAAGTGGATGTTCTTCATCAGTTAGGATACTGTGGTCAGGAAAAATAAAGTTTTTGAAAATCATATTCTAATGGAAAAAATACTATTATCAAGTGAGGGGGCTGTTTCTCAAGATAATTCGAGCATATACAGAATCTCATCTGATTGTTTCAGATCACTCTTTCATTAAAATATATTCCTGTATGTTGCTGGTTACTGGATACCCAGAGTGAGCAAATCACTTGCCTTATCAATACTGCAAGAAGTAGATTGATCCTGTCCAGTTTTAGAGTACTGCAGGAGAAAGAGGACAACAGAAGTCCTGCCTGCCTCAGGAAACTTGTAAAAAGACTCACTTTAGTCATGATGCAAACTGATACACAGTGTACAACCAAGACAGCAAGCTAAGTCACTGTGGTGGCATCTCTAGAAGTGAAAAAAAATGCGATCACATGTGGTGGGACAAGAGATAGGTTAGAAACAGAAAGTGCTTATCCTGTTACTGAGGGCACTTGCATGGGGAATAAATGATGTGGGTTCAAATCCCTACAGAAGAAAAGAGTGTCTCTAGACCAAGGCTCCTGGACAACTGCTCTAGCCTTTGAGCTAAGGGGTAAAATAGAGATAAGAGCTGTGTGAAGCTAGCCTGTCCCATGGCTGAAATCACACTTTCTGGTAAATTTGCTTTGAAAAGCAAAAGGGAAGCAACTTCCCTGATTTCATCACAGTGAAAACAGGTACAACCTTTGCTATTTGTCCTCCTACAAGGTGACACTAGATGGCAGCAACTGAAGTGGCAGCAGGAGCTGGAGATCTTGCTGGCCTAGAAGGCACTCTGGCAACCACATAGTCAAAAATACAGGAACCATTTGATAGTCACTGCTTCTCTCCAACCTATTGCTGTGGAGGTTGCTACATTACTCATGAAACTCTTGAGATGGTGTACAGATATGAAAATGAAGTCACCTGTGCCTTCACTTTCCTGCTTATTGTACCTGTTTTAGTTGAAGATGTTCCTGCTCGTTGCAGGACGGTTGGACTAATTGAGTCTCAAAGGTCCCTTCCAACCCAAACTATTCTGTGATTCTATGATTCTAAACCATACTTTTCTCTACACTGACTTGCCCATATCTGGTTGGTCTGGTTTGTGTCTGAGGCATCTTTGTCTGCATTAAAATGGCAACTTTTCCCAAAGTATTATGATAGAAGGTATTAACCAGTCTATTGTTATGATTGCTTCTTTGGAGTTAAATGGGTTAGGTTTTGCATAGCATTTTAGAAAGACTCACAAAAATTACTTTGTTTATAAAAGCAGAATCAATAAGCATGGAAATAGATTGATAATATCATAACTACTGTTCTGACAAGTAACTTCTGAAAAAAACTGATGGAGGGAAAAGCTGACTCCCCAACATATGAACAGTGCCAATATAGTTTATGCTCCTCTTGTTTTAGTAAGACAAGACTTCACTGCCAACAAAATCACAGGCTATTCAAAGTTTAACAAAGATGTATCAAAAGACAGTGACCAGCAACAGCTTTAGTATTGCCTTTGTGCTTCCTGTCGTCCACATGATCATTTTGTTCAATATCTCTGCCACAGTTAAAGCTGCCTCTCTTCTTTGTTGCACCTGCCAAGTTCTGAAAATGTGTTCAGGGTTTAAATCTGGATTTCAAGCCATTAGCACAGGAAAATAGCATGCTTTACACAGTAATTCATTCTGACTTTGAGCTAGTGAAGACAAAATCCAGTGCTTAGTCACATTGCGAACTGCAATCATTTTACTCAAGACCTCGAAACTCAGTTGCTCGCTGCAACTTCTGCTGCTGCAGTATGGGGTAGTCACCTAAACATAAGTGCCTTATTTGACAGCCAAACCGTTTACATCTTTGTTTGACCAATTCTGGCACTGGCTATGCTATCTGCCTGCCAAGTGGTAGGGAAGGAGAAGAGAGGGGTGGAGACATAAATTGTCATTGTGCATAAATATACACAAGGTGGAAGCAGTGGCAGGTAACTCAGGATTAAAGAGTTATCTGGCACTGTCTGGATATGCAGGAACAGTGTTTCAGAAGCCAAAGAGAGACAGAAGCTGAATTTGAGGAGAGACATAAAGGGTGTCTAGAAAGGTTTCTACAGGTATATGAGGAGCTAAAGAAAGACTAGGGAAAATGTGGTCCTGCTGTTAAAGGGGGCAGGAGACATGAAGACAAAGTATCTGGAAGTTCTCAATGACTTCTCCACATTGATCTTTACTGATCAGAACAGCCTTCAGCAATCCCGTGCCCTGAGACCAGGAGGAAAGTCTGGAGCAATGAAGATTTACCCTCAGTAGAGAAGGATCAGGTTAGGGAATACTTAAGCAAATTGGATATAAACAAGGTCATGAAACTTGATAGGACAAACACACAAGTGCTGAGGGAGCTGGCCAATGTCACTTCACGATCAATCTCAATTGTCTTTGAAAGGTCATGGCATGCAGTGGAAGATCCTGACAACTGAAGAGAGTTCTTGTCACTCCTATCTTCAAGAAGGGCAGGGAGATCTGTGATACTACAGCCCTGCCAGCCTCACATCAGTCCCTGGGAAGGTGAAGCATTTAACCCTTCAGAAAGCCATTTACAAACATGATGGACAAGAAGGTGATTAGAAGTAGTCAGCATGGATTTACAAACTGGAAAACATGCCTGACCAACCTGATAGCCTTGTATGATGAAATGACTGGCTTGGTGAATAAGGGGAAAGCAGTAGATGGTTTTTATCTTGATTTTATCAGGGATTTCAACATTGTCTCACATAACACCCTCTTTGACAAACTGCAGTACTGGCTAAATAAGGTGGATAGTGAGATGGGCAGAAAACTGGCTGAACTGCCACGCTCAAATATTAGTGATCAGGGGCATGAAGTTCAGACGGAGGCTAGTCACTAGTGGAGTACATCAGGGGTTGGTACTGAGACCAATACCATTTAATGTCTTCCATTATGACCTGGATAATGGGACAGGATGCACATTAAGTAGGTTTTCAGACAATACCAAACTGGGAGGAGTGGCTGATGTACCAGATGAGCTTGACATGTGTTGCCGTTCAGAGGGTCCTTGCAGGGTGGAGAAATGCACCAACAGGAGTATCACGAAGTGAAACAAAGATAAATCCCAAGTCCTGTCCATGGAGAAGAATAACCCTAGGACCCAGTACAAGTGGGGTCTGACTACCTGGAAAACAGCTTTATGGAAAAAAAAATGGGCATCCTGGTGGCACCAAGGTGAACATGAGCCAGCACTGTGTCCTTGAAGCCAGGGGTGTCTTGCACTGCATTAGGGAAATATTGTGAGCAGATTGAGGTAGGTGACCCTTCCCCTTCCCTCAGCATGGGTGAGACTCAGCTAGAATGCTGAATACAGGCCTGAGCTCCCAGTACAAGAGAGTCCCTTACATACTGGAGCGACTCCAAGGAAGGACCACAGAGATGATTAAGGCACAGGAGCATCTGTCATACAAGGAGAGGATAGGAGAGCTGGGACTGTTTGGCCTAGAAGGGATGGCTCAGGGGACCTTGTCAGTGGAAGGTGAGGTGAAGAAGATGGAGCCAGGCTCTTCTCAGCAGTATCCATCAAAAGGACAGAGGCAACGGACACAAACTGAAATACAAGAAATTTCACTTAAAAATGAGAAACGGATTTTTTATTGTAAGACTGGTCAAACATTTGTGCAGAGTGGTTTACAGAGAAGTTATGAAGTCTCCATACTTGGAAATATTCAAAATCCAACTAGACACAGTCCTGGGCAGCCTCCTATAAGTGACCCTGCTCTGACAGAGGAGTTGGACTAGGCGATCTCCAGAGATCCCACCCAACATCAACAATTCTGTGGCAGTGCAAATCTGATTTTGTGTACAAAGCAGATGTCCCTTATTGAATTCTGCACTGCAGAGGCCCCCCAAACTCTGTGAGACAAGCACTGACAAGCTAAAGTTATTCCTGAGATGCTGCCTGCAGAAATCATGTGATTGTCTTCCTCTTATTGTGCGTGTCTGATTTGTTCGTGTTGTGATCACTGCACCAAATAGACAAGGCCCAACAATAAGTTTGTGCAGAGATATAATTTTTTTAACAGGAGCAGGAAATGAAAAATCATCTTCACCGACCGAGGATAAAGCATCTTTTCTGGCAACTCCCCAGGGAGCTGGTTTTGGCTCACTGTCTCGTTTCCTCAGCAGTATAAGACACTGTAGGATCAAGAAAATTACAGGAAAAGATTAGCAGGCACCTTCTGGACTCCCATCTTAGGATATCTTGTGCTCTGTTGGAGCTGTACATTATGACTTTTTTAAAGGAATAATTGTGGTTCTGAGAAAACGATTACTCAAAACTTGCTAAAAATGAAAGAAAATTGAGATTAGTCTGGATTTGGAGCTCTTTGCCAGTAAAACATGTTTCAGCATGAATAAACATTTGCTAAACTGACAGAACCTATGGGCAAAACTAATTATCACCTGCACTCTGTTATTAATGACAGAGAGTATCTTGGTGTTGACACTGTGCTACTTGAGACTGACGGGGCCCAGTTGTGCCAACTGACACACTTTCATTAGAAATAGTGCAATATTCGGTGTTATGCCTCAAAGCTACCATCACTCCTAAAATACTGAGAGTGTTGTGAATGCAGGAAAATCTCAGTGAAAGCATACAAACCTTGCAGCTACTGGCAGAAGCTTGAAAACTTTTCTGAAAGTTCAAAAGTCAAAGTGGCAACAATAGTCTGGGTTATTGATGTTTTCAGAAAGCCTAATTCATATCATTTGTAAATGAGACCAACAGTGTTCCTTACAGTTCCCCCTCTCAGGCACAGAAGAGAAATCACCCATCTTTGCCACTGTAGATTTCAATCATCTGGGCACAGTCAGGTAAGGGGTGTTATTTTCCAGCAGAGAGACAAAATTTTATATTGTCCATGAAATGAGGAGGGCCAAGGTGCTGAGAAACCTTTTCTTACTGTATCTCAAAGTTATTTTATCCTTAAATAAGTGTCTGTTGTCACACACGGTCTAGATTTATAAATTTATTATCATTTTTACTAATAAATACCCAGAAGATTTAGTAGTAAATTCAATGGCTCCACGTGTTACAACTTGAAAGATTTTTAGCTTTTTGTAAACTCTTAGCTCATGGTACCTTGTTCAACTTCTTAAGGTTTTAATAAATATCGGTCTGTGCTAAAAATATTATTTGTCAGATGACATTTTTTAAAAATGTTTTGGATAGAGCTCTCAAACCCTATTGAAATGTTTTGAGAATATTTTTGACTGCCGATGCACTATGAACAGCAGGAGACCTTGCTGACCTCACCAGAGATTAATGGGTCGGAATCTGTGTCTTTCTGAGGAATGGAAGACGTCAACACTAAAAGCTCCCTTACCCCACAGATAGCTGGTCCCAGTCTTGTTGTTTTTTCCAGTCTTCAGAAAAATCCTTGGCAAGAACTGTCATTTTTCCAGTCATCAAATTTCCAAGAATCTTCTCTTCACATCTCTCTCTTTTTCTTTGATGGACTCTCTCATCGTAGTAAATGCAGACCTCTTTCAGGAATGTGGGCCAGACGTGCATGTAAGCCAAATGGCTTATGCCTGGAGCAACGAGATGTGGAAAAAAAAAAAAAAAAAAAAAAAAAAAAAAAAAAAAAAAAAAAAAAAAAAAAAAAAAAAAAAAAAAAAAAAGGTATTTTTATATAGATATTTTCCCCACTTTTTAATTGATTTGACTCAATTATACAATTAATTTTGGCTCACTGGATGGCCATCTGATCATGTGGGAACACCACGTCCAGTGCCACCTTATATACACTTGAAATTAAATTGTCAAAACTGGCAGCACTGTAGAAAATTTTTCACAATTTAACCTAAGACAGAGGAGGCAGAGGAATTTTTTCTCTTTTTTTCTCAGTGCAACTATACAAAAAAACCTTATTTCTTTGAAATGACCACCTGACTTCCTGTGACTGAGTGGGAATATTGTTGCCTTTTGCTGCCTGACCTATATATGATAACATGGACCTATTACTAGGTTCTTTCAATAGCACTGGTCCTATTAAAATGACAGAGTTTAGGGTTTTTAGCTGTTCTGTAGGTGACAGGCTCTGACTCATAAAATTATATTGACATTTTTAGTTTTTAAGTCCATCAAAATGCCATAAAAATGGTTCATTTTGAATCAGTTGCACTGTACAAACTCTTACATTTGAAAACATATTTTAATGCTTTTATAGTTAGTGACTTCTCTTAGGGAGTACAGCAACTGTATTCTGATTTTCAGATATGAATTTTGACCTATATTATTATTTTTAATTTTTTTCCACTCCTGTGATGCTATCCTGTCTCTGGTAAGTAAAGAAATGGAAAACCATCTGTCTTCTACATAAAGTTGTATCCAGACACCCAAAAATTAGAAGTGCCAGTTTTTAGTCAATGTGGATGACTCTAAGGAATAGTTGATGGATCTCTTAAGTTCTACCCCTCATATTTACATCTTAGTCCAAATTAAGGATTCCCATATATGAAGAACATTACAGTAGGGTAAAAATAACTTCGAAAATCAGGGAGGTAGGACACTACAGCGTAGTCAGCATCACCTTACTTCCTCTAAAGATTATGGAGAAATCCTCACAGGAGACATTATACAGGGGGAGAGGAAGGTGACTGTGAGCAACCAGCATAGATTTACCAATGACAAACTGTGCCTGACCAACCCAGTTGCCCTCTGTAATAGGAGGTTTTGTGGAGAAGCGAAGCAGTGCATGTCATTTCCCTCAGCATTAGCAGGGCTGCTGACAGAGACTCATATAGCATCACCCCTGGAGATAAATGGGGAGACATGGACTGTGGTCAAATTCCAAGATGGATGAAAGATTTTCTAGGTTGGTGGGCTTAGAGAGCAATAGTCAACACTTTGAAGCAGTGAGATTGAAGAGTAATGTTCCTCAGAGATTCATACCGGATCTGATACTGTCTATCAACTTGGGTGACGTGATGGAGTGAACCCTCAGCAGGCTAACATCAATTTGGATGGTGAGCAGTTGATGCACAGGAGACCAGAGCAGCTGCTAGATGGGGTTCAGCAGGCTGGAGGAGGTTTTTACAAGAGCTTCTCAAAGTGTGACAGATAAGTCCAAAGTGTTGTACCTGGGAAGAGTAAACCTGATGCAGGAGAACAGACTGAAGACAGCAGCTCTGCTCTGCAAGAACGTGCTGGGCTGGTCTTGGACAACAAGTTAAATAAGAACAATCAATGCACCCTTCAAAGACTAACCACTCATTGACTGCATTAGTAAGGTGGTAGCGCAAAGACTGAAGGAAGAGGTTGCCCACTCTATTTGGCACTTGTGTGGCTCCATCTGGAGTACTGAGTCCATCTGGGAACTCCCTGATATGAGAAAGGTTTTGTCTACCTGGGAATATCTCCAGTAGAGGTGTGGAGGTTGGAGCAGCTGATATTTGAGGAGAGACTGAAGGAGGTGAGTCTTTCAATTTCTTTAAGGAGAAGACTAAGGAGGGGTCTAATTGCTGTCTTGAACTACAAAGGTGGAGGTTTTAGAGAAAGCAGACTCACAGTCTTCTCAGAAGAACACAGGAAGGTACATAAAGCAGCAGTAACAGGCTGCAACAAGGGGAAATCTGACCAGATCTGGTAACACTGGTGCAAAACTGGAACAGAGGCTGAGAAAGCTGGTGGCGTCTCCATCCCTTTGGGCATTCAAAATGCATCTGGACTCCTGTCAATCAGACTTGGCTGTTGGAATCACAAAATCATAGAATTCCTGAAATTGGAAGGGACCCATAAGGATGATCAAATTCAACTCCCTCCTTCTTGCAGAACTATGTAAAAGTAAAGCTGTGATTAAGAGCACTGTCCAGGCACTCTGTACTCTGACAGGCTTGGTGCTGTGACTGCTTCCCTGGGGAGCCTGTTCCAGTGCCCGACCACCCTCTGCGTGAAGAACCTTTTCCTAATACTCAAACTGAACTTACCCTGACACAGTTTCATTCCATTTCCTCATGTCCTTGTTAGCCTTGACTTGAGCAGAAGTTTTGTCTGGATGACCTCCAAGGTCCCTTGCAGCTTCAGTTATCCTGTGTCCATGCGTCTAAGAATATATTAGGTCCTGTTTCTCATAGTGCACTGTGGAGCAGCAGTTGTCACAGCCAGTACCACAAAGACTATTAATACATGGGACCTAACATCTTTCCTATCTACAGAAATGTCTCTCTAGTCATATTTGAAAATACAGTTCCTTTAATGCTCTTGGACAACACCCAAAATCCACTTTAACAGACAAACTGGGAAGGACTGGAAGAGAGAATACATCAGGGTAGGAGAAAGGAGCCTGGGATGTCACAAAGCCAGTAAAATTACCTTTTTCTCTTCCCTGGTCTCTCATGGAAGAGGACGTAAGTGTGATGGAGTGTGGAAGGCATGGGCTGCCCCTGGGCCCAGTGGCTAGTACACCAATCAGGCCGCAAACAGGCTACTTCTGCAAAGCCACCTGGTGTCACACCACCCACAGACATAAGCAGGTGATTTAGGTCAACCCAGCCCCTTTCCACCATCACTGTGCTTGCTCCCAATGCAATAAATAGAAAGGCTATTTTGTCGAGCCCAGCTGTTTTTATTCAAGAAGTTCTCAGAGGAAGCCTGAGTGCGTAAACAGGAAAGCAGGAGCTGTTTTTACTTCACCCATCTATAGCCAGTACATGCGGGTTGACATCACCAGCACTGACACCAGCTGCACCGAGTGCACCCAACAATTTGCTCCCTAGGCAGCAGTAGCAGTACCAGGGCTGGCACAGCTGGAGGTAAACGCAGACAAACTCAATGCCCCTCCGGAGCCACTGCTGGCCCAATACCCCTGTGCCCACCCTGGCTCCCCCCAGGGAGCCATGCTGGGGGAAACAGGGAGGCAAAGGGGTGCCTGGAGGATCACCCTCACTCCTGAAATTCACAAACAGAACATTTTTTTTCCCGCAAGAGTGTCAGCCTCTTAGTGCAACTTGCTAACCATGGGGGACCTCACCACAGTCCCCCAGCACCCCCGTGTTGTGTGATGTGAAGTGCTGCAACTGGGGAGTGCTGGGCACCTATTTTTATCCTCTATGGACTGGAATTGCAGGCTGCACTGCGGATCTCCCTACAGAAACACTGGTGGGAAGGAAAAGCGGCACCACACTGTAATTTTGTCTCTAGTGATGGGGTTTTCTTTCTAAATCCTGAGTGCCAGTTTCATTCACTACTCTAGGCTACAAGAAATACACTTCACCTACAGCTATAATGTCTTCCCTTCTGCCTATATGTCACCACATAATAAAATGTGCAGCAGTTTTATAGTCACTGTAGAGTTATTATATGACATATGTGTACAAATCACTCTGGCTTATGTGACCACCCAAGCTATTAATAAAACTGGTTGTCTGCTAGAAGTGATCTTTAACTAAAAGTTGAACAACATTGGTCTGAGAGAATAATTTGGAGTTATTGCTTAAATCACAGAGACACAAAGTCTGCAGGAGGTGGATCTTCATGCAGCTTTCATCATTAGTGTTTTTTTCTCTCCATGGTCTCAACACCTTAAAATAGAACATCCTAACAAATAATATTTATGTTAATTTGTTTATTTGCTACCATAGGAAAAAAACAACTGCAACAACAGTGCTAAGGGAAGAAGTGTGAATATTGGTGGAGAAGTGCCTTTGCTATGAGTAATTTCTGTCTCTATTTTAAACATAGAGAGCAAATTCTGCTCAGTTACACCAGCCTAAATTGGAGAAAGGTGAATTCTCTGAGAACTGAGGACAAAATTTAGCCCACAAGTTCAAATTACCAATCAGAAAGTAACAAAATCAAGTTATTAATTTTATTAATCACTCTCAGCTTATTTTACACTTTCCTTGTAAAATTTTTCTTGCATGTAACTTAGTTACATGTGTAAACTGAACATAAATTAATTTCCTTGTGTGTTTTACTAGTTGTTAATAACTTGAAAGCCACAATAGTAGTGATCTTAACTTATATCATAGAGTAAAACAACCATTCGCTCTGCAACAGAAAGGATAGGAGATGTAGAAACGGTAAGTCTGCTCTATCAGGTCAGAACCACCTTACGTTTAGTTTTTATCATACAAATCAGGTTGTAGTGTGGAGCACCTGAAAGAAAGACCTCAGACAAACAGATTAACTCCATGGTTTTCTGAATCTTCAGTTCACTATAAATAGAACTGCACTAAGGCTTTCTGGGAGACATCATTTGTTCTGTGTTTATTCTATCATTAAGTGGGCTTACTCATTTTCTACCCTGTCTTTAAACTGGAAAAGATAAAAATTAAGAAAACACTAAGTTTAGGCTAGATACTTCTCTGCTGTTGACCAGCTGAGTTCCTGTCATACTGTCTCCCAGTGAATGCCCAGCTGCCTTTTCTAAACTCTCATTCTGCTTCAATTCCATACAGTCCATCTCCCAGGTAGAAGTTGTATACGTCTACAGAGTCCCTGGATAGACTTAAGCATTTACTAACTTAATTTAAACTCATCAAGAATCACTATAAAGAGTTTTACACAACTAACATAAGTCTTGAGTATTTGATTCAGGGTTACAGTTCCCAGCAAATGTGGAGGTTTTTGGAGTTACATATACAGCAAAAAAGGCAGAAATTTCTGACAATGCAAATTGAGTAGTGACAAAAGACATGGACTGTTCCAGATGAATTTGAATTTGCTGACTTTATATCATAGAAATAAGCACCCTAACACACCTTCTCCTAGAAGTTCAAATGGTGTAGATCAAGTATAAACCATAAGAAGTCAATGGAGTTACTTTGATGCAAATGAGAGCAAAGCCAGACTCTGCATGTCTCACAGGCAGTGCAGCAGTGTTGTTCAACATTCCAACAGTATGTAAAGGAGATGGCTCTGTCCATTCATACCGACATCCACTGAGCCTCTAATAGGTGCTTCGCAGGCAAGTGCTCTCAAGTCAGGACAGAGTGAGTTTACAGATTTTCTATTTAGCCTTGTGCATGTGTTAGAGTGTAGGTGAAGAAAGTGAAGAAGTCCATGCCTGCCTGTGTTGCAGCATCCTTTCCAGCCTCCCACATCAGCCTTGCAGAAGTGCAGTTATGGAGCCTTTTCTCTTCCCAACACAGGGAGATGTACTGCAGCGACCAAACTCTCGATTTCCTGTCTTTCAAGGCAATATGATATGACAAGATTTCAAGACTGTCTGCCTTTCTCTCCTCCTGACCTCCAAAAGCCTAAGGCATCTCATGCCTCTTTTCTTTAAATATAGAAGGGAACCAGACAGTGCTATTTTACTGTGAAATGTCAGTATTTCATTTTTAAAAGAAAAATAGTAAGGGAGATCCATAGATCTTGCCTAGTGTATATTTATGGAGGCAATCAGTTTGTTTAGGAGAAGAAGTTGGGAGGTTGAGCAGTGAAACCACAGACTAAGAAAGGGGACACCAGGATGGAACCCTTTCTTCTCTCAGCATGTAAATGTTAAGATTTCATAAAATCCTGCCCCTCCAGAAAAATCAGCTCATACATAGGTAAATAAGAGCACAGCAGCACATGGCAGAAGAGAGAATCAGCTCCTCCTATTCATGCAGGCTGAAATTTGGAGCAGTTCAGTTCCCAGTTCAGTTGCATTAGGGAATGAGAGTTGTGGTTTTTCCAGGTTGGGGAATAAGAGAGTTACCAGTGTGAAAGCAGAGGAAGACATGGTAAAAAGCTAGGAACTACTCAAAGAGTCCTAAGCTACCTGTTTTCAGAAAACAATCATTTCTGGGATGCAAGGAAAGAATTAAAAAGCTCCCTGGAGCTCCACTGAAGTGTTCAATACTGTTCCTCATGTTACCCAGTACAAATAAAATGTGACCTCAATAGGCCTATGTAAAGTATATTCAAACTCCCTTTTTCCTTTCCTGTTAGCTTTCTCTTTCATGTCTTTTTTTCTTTGATTTGTGAATGAAATTTCTGCCTTGCCTTTGTGGTCAACCATGACAGCCATATGAATGTCTCTTGAGAAAGAGACTCTTTTCAAGAGTTAGTAACCATGTGCAAAGAATTTTGGTCATAAATATTTCGAGGATTTTGTCAAGAATAAAATACAACAGCAATAGGCAATTTAAAAAAAAATACATTGGAGTAGTGCAACGGAGCCAGTTGCACTTCCTTCTGTCACACAGTCGTTCATGTATCCTTCCGCACAGGACAATTCAGAGGATCACAGTAATATCTTCTGTGTGAGTAAGATGCTGTTCATATCCTCAAGCAATAGAAATCTTTCCATGTTAAAGGACATGATGACAAAACTGACATTTTAAAGACACGTATAACCCTTTCATGAAGCATCATCAGTGCCACAAGTTAAGTAAGGGATTTAAGAGACAATCCCAAGCTAGCAAGCACCACTGACTTAATCCTACACTTGCAGTTTTGAAACTAATATATGCTACTTCACCAACAGGTGTGGCCCTGCCTGGGGAAAACACAGTATGGTCAGTAAGGAGGATCTTTGTGGGAATTTGGCCAGCATCACCACAATCTGGAACAGTTACTGACAGAGGCCAAAACCATAGAGATGTTACATCTTGTTTAATACTTATCACCTACGAAAGAGCACTTTTTCACAGTTCATCATGAAAGAGAAGCCAGTTTGTAAGACCCTCTAAGCACTCTTTTTTCAGCATTCTTTTCTACAGTGCAGGTTTATTATTTTATTTCTGAAATCTGTTAGATTTCTGGTTTGTACTAGTTTACAGGGACTCCCAGAGTGATTTTGGAGTGGTGAGCTTATATTAAGTTCTCTCTATAGCAGTGGTTCTGCCTGTCACTAACAAATGAAGCAGAAAGATTTTTCCATCAGTTGTTTCATTGCACCCTAAGTTATGGCTAAATAATGTACCTAAATAAACAGTCCTTTACCACTTTCCCCCCCTTTTATCTATTGCTATTATGCAGCAGAAGTTCATTACTCCTGTCAAAGCTCCAGTCGGTACATCATGACTGAAGTCATATGGGAGAGAGATTTGCTGTTTGGCAGCATCTATGCTCAAAAGTGGGTTCTGTACCAGGCCTTGGCTGTGGCAAAGCAGGCAGTCACTACCATGAGAACTGACGTCTGGAGGGCAGAGACTTCCTTTTTAACAACCAGGGCTATCAGGTGAACTGAGTTCCCCTGAAGTGTCGAAAAAAAAGAGCTATATTTAATGATCCAAATATCCTTGCAAGCAATCTAGGAAAGCAAATGAAGTCAAAATCCAGAAGACAAATTTACAATATCCCATGTGTTTAGTGAATCTGGTTTGTACATCAAAATCTGAAAGCAGAGCAAAGTACTCAGCAACTACTGAGCTGCTCAAACTAACAAATGACTCTTCTCAAGGTTTGGGCAAGTAAACAGATGCTCTTACTACATGTTTATATTAATCATTTGATATGATTTATTGGTTTGTTTTGTCATTAAAACTACAGGCTCTGAGAATATCTCAACTCCTGTTGTATGTGTTAAATTTTATCAGTCACATGCGTTTAAATTTGGCTCTGTTGATGGCTCCAGCTTCTTGAGTTTGAAGAGACCACAGGGAATAGTGATAGGATCTATTTTAAGTCTACAGGCATTTTCTGTTTTGGCAAAGAAATAACTGACAGTAAATAAATATTTAGATACATGTGGATTTTTCTGGATGACTTATAGAGCCCAACAAAATAGAAAGGAAAAGAAATCAACAGTCAATATAAAGAATGTAAAAAGATGAACATCATACCATTAAACTGCTAGTAAATGGAAGCATGGTTGTATAAAGCTAATTTGAATGAACTATTTGATCATACCTTTTCATACTTGAGAACAAATTTGTTACTGCTGGATTCACTCCAGATCCAGGGTCTGCTTCTTGAAAAAAAAAAAAAAAATTGATGATATTTTATTCACAAAACAGAAATTAGGCCATTTCTGTATTTTTTAAACATACTTTAGTTACTAACGTTTCAAGTATACGAGGACACATTTGTAAATATGTCTTTGTGCATCACAGTACATCCTTCTCTTCGTCCTATCCTTCCAGTCTAGAGATGCGCAGTGTCCCCATCTCCTCTCTGATAGGAAAGAACAGCCATCTGATAACCCTTCTGCTGCTCATCTTCTGTGCTGTCTCATCAGATCTTAAAAGCGGCCACAGTCACTAAGGCCTCCAGCAGTGCCCAGGAGTAAACACCTAAGGAAAATAATCTAGGAAGCAAGGCTAGAGTGCAACCCCCAGAAATTGTTCTCTTGAATGCAGGAACCACCACGACCTTCAAGATTTGCCTCATCTGCTGGCAAAGTAAAAATAATTACAAAATGAAAGTCTTACCTCCTTCCAGGCCTCTTTAATGACCTATCAGTAGAGAAATAACTGGTTTAAAGATACACTCTTGCGAGGGTGGAGGTATGAAGCAGTACTTCATATGAGGGGTGGGGGAATGGATTTGTTCTTTTTGCCCAGTTTTTAATTCACCCATTTGTCCTTATCACCACCAAAATTACCTAAGTCTTTCTGTTGCTAGGAATTGGGCTTACTTTAACCGGTAGTGCTCCAATTACTGTTATCTTTATCTCTAGAATTGCTAGAATTTCTTAGAAATCCTATGTGGGATGATATTAGCTTATTTGGCCAATACTTTTAGAATATTTGTTTGTTTTTTCAGACAAAAATATTTAGGCCACTCCACTATCTATTGCATGAGTGCTGAACTCACCGCCTCCATTCCAGAAGACATCAGGAATGACAAGTGCCACCCACAGGACAAACCACCTCCTCCTTAGCTGTGCTGGTGACCTGCCCAGCATAGGCATCACTGCTATCATTGACAGTGCCATGCAGTTCCTGTCCCCCAGCAGAGTAAACTGTAAAGATACCTGAGAAAACAAAGTTTAGCTCTCAGTTACATGAGATTGTCCAGTGATAAATGCAGAAGCCACTTAGACTCTTCCTCCTGTGCTCAGTTCTCACCTACATCTTCTTCGTTCTATTTCTCTACTTAGAGATATTTCACTGGATCCATTGCTATGTCATACCACAGGGAAAATCAGAGTGTTTAGCAGTAGCCCTAAGAGCTGAAGCTCTTGAATACAAATCACATGTTAAACCTGCAGTAGGTACAAATTGATACATCTCCATTGATTCCTTTGGATCTATGACACTACTCTGATTTTCATCAGCACATCTAGTGGGGAAATTTTCAGATGGGTTGTTTTTTAATATGAAGATATAGCAAAATAGTTCAGTCATAGATCTCTTCCATGGAATAGTCTTCAGTTTGAAACACAGGTTGTCAGCTTACTTTTTAAAAAAACAATATAACAGCCTTTAAGTTCACTCACAGGTTACTGTTTTCTTTCCTGTGAGGTTTTGGATCATTAGGTTGTTTTTTCATTTGTGGGATTTTTTTTTTTTTAGAAAGTTCATAATTCATATATATCCACACCTTTCAAAAATCACTCTGTTGTTCTAAAGGAACTTGCTTTCAAAATAGAAAACTCATCCACATGCCCTCTCCTTGTGCTGGAGCTGCTGGTGTGGAAATTAGAGCTCCAGACGGTACATTTTAAAGCTTTTTCACTTAACAGACCACTTAGTTTACACAAATTGCATACTTGCTGGTTTCACCTGTCCAAATTGCAAGAACAAACATCCACAAAAGAGCCAAAGTAAAATCCAAGCACGCATTCAGAAGATGAATGGCACCAAAATTTAGCTGTTTGTGGAAGGAGAGCATTTACACTTGCATTCAGTGGAGAGTTATCAATGTGACAGCTTCCTTTTGTTACTGCTATGCATTGGCTTTGATTACAAACCACTGCAGAGCTGAGGACTAAGAAAAACTTCCACATTTCCCAAATTATTTCTGGAACACATGAAGGTCAAAAGGTCAGATTCTACTCCCCACCACACCCACCAGCCTGACACCAGTGAAGCAGCTCTCTTATGAGAGAGCAGGCTGGCCAGTGCCAAATTCACTGACAGATTTTAAAGGAAACTTTTTGATAGCGAGGTTACGCCACCTCACCTAACATGCTACAGCAAAAAGGAAAAACAAAACAAACAAAACCCAAATTCTACTTACGCTGGATAAAATCTCCCCATTGAACAATCATGGGCTTGAGTGCTATAGGAGATCTTTTTAATAACGGGAGTGTTTTTCTCCATTAGCTATACTTCCTACATCTCTGCTCTCGTGAAGCTGCATCTCCTCCCTAGTCTCAAAGGATCATGAGTTCTTTCTCTTCAGCCTCCACCACCTCATTTCAGATATTCCTCTCCTGCTGTAACTGTGGCTATCAAAGCAACTCTGCAGCAGACATACAATCAGCACTCAGGGGAACACCATAGCTCTGGAATCACTCCCAATACTGCATATGCAGTTTCCTCAATCCAACTGCACTGATTTTTTTATTTTTCTCCTCCTTACCTTTCCCCGGGTCCTCTCCCTTCATATTTATTGCAAAACAGCAGATTTTCTACAATAAAGCAGGAAGAAAACTGAGTTCATCACTAAATGTAAGCACTGGCTTTATTCCTTCTGCCACTGGACCCCATATGTGCTTTACATTTCACGCTTTCATGTAATGGAGGGTTCAGGTGTTTCTGATGTTGCTGGCAGGCACTAAAAGCAGAGTGATACAAATGTGAGGTAAAAAGGATCCTTCGATCCCTAACTGCAATTGCAGATAAAGCTGGGATTTCTCCAACACACACCAAGCAGCTGCTGCTGTGAACAGGCTCCAGGGATGTACTTTGGTGCATTCTTGGCCTGACTTAGTGCCTCAAGCTAACTCAGTTTTCAACCACAGTCATCCTTGTCCTGGCTCATTATTACAGCACTATAAAAATAAAATGTTTGGATAGAACTGAAACTTCCTCCTAGCTGCCACTCTCATTTGCATAGCAAGCTATTATCCTCTATAAAGGGTGGCAGTTGTTTCCATCCTACAGTTTCTCTGATTTTCTGTCAGATTATGTTTCCATCTAATGCCCTTTGTGTACCTCTAGTACAATTAACAGGGTGGTTACTTGATCTCTGAAGAGCAAAAGTCATATTCAGCTCAGCAGGAGTCAAGTAAAAGAAGCATAAGGTCTTCAGGACTTCATCTGATTAATTTGCTTGCTAACTAAAACAACATTGAATTTTAAGTGTTTTTCTTTTCTTTTTATGTTTCTTGAAAAAAATCACATTATAACAGGAAAATACATGTTTTCGTGTAACTAACAAATTTTTAGGTATTTATGCACCTAAAGGGAATGAATTTGATATGTATTTTATTTGAGGTATTAACAGGCTTTTCAGCATTTAAAGGAGTAAGTTGCATCTGCTCTTGGTACATATATCTTTATAGAGTGTCACACATTTTTCATTTCCTTTCAATTTCTAAATAAAATGGATGGAAAAAGAAACAACTACAAGCAAGACATTACAACTATAAAATGCTCTAGCTTGTGAGAATGCTCAGAAAATATGGATTCCTCATTCCAGATCTTGCTCAGCAACACCTTTCCAAAATATATTCATTCTTGTTAAAGCCACTGATTCTAGACACTCCAGTGAAGGTCTTCTGACCAAAATAATAAGGAAAACTTATTCCTTCATCTTTGTTCAATGTTTGCATTACAGCTGTGGGCCTTAATAGCACTTTTGAGGTAGCTGATACTTTCAAAAATCATCTTTAAAGCAAAAAACAATCAAAAAGCTTCTGCAGACAGAAACAAAAATACAGAGCTAGATGAGAGCCTGTGTGGGAACTGTGAATGTCTTCTGAACAGTCCTCAGTGTTTCCTAAACTGTACAAGCCAACCTGCCTGGATGTTCAGTTCCCATAAAACGGGCACCTGGGTGTGTATATTGGAAGACACCTCCACCACTCTACTCTGACCAGACCTGGACAACTGAGATCTAGGTCTCAGGTCAGCTTATCCATTCTTGATTAGGATTTCAGGCAATGTCCTCCATAGCATCATGACATCAATCCTCCAAAGATACTGCTGTACAGTAACATTTTCATTTTTCCATTCTCATTGGTCCAGAACAAAAGACATTTTATATATTATCCATATTGTCTTGGGCAGTCCATATCTATAAATAAATAAAACAATGAAGGTGTTTACAAACACTGTATTGAAAAATTTCATAGCTAGTTGGTTTTCACAGTAACCAGACCATAATGGAATTAAATCCATTTAAAAAGAGAAACACTGGTGAGAGTTCAAGTGAGAAAGGACCTGAGCTTTTTGACCCAGACTGCTTTTGTTTTCAAATAATTCTGTTTGCCTCTCGGAGCAGGTGAGGAATAGGAATGTGGAGAAGGGTGATCAAATTTCATCAAAAAAAGTACTGAGGAATAAAAGCAACCATTACATTAATCCTCATCTACAGACAAATTCTACTTCATGTCAGCATTTGGTAAAGGGAGTGGGCAAAAGGTGACAACAAGGTAACCTGCCCTTTCCATATCCCTAAGCCTCACGAAAAATCCACTATCCTTGTCTCTGCCAAGTTTTAGACTTTTAACCCTTCAGCTAATGTACAACAATTATACTCTTTTCAAATGAGAAAACCATGTTTCCCCATCCGGAAGCTGCCTTGGCTCCCTGTTAACATCCTGACAACTGTTTGTATCAAAGATTGCACTCATCCACATTTTTTGACGTGCAGGTAAAACTTCTGAGTGTCTGGCCCAGAATGAATTCTCTTTTATCTTGGTGAGAAGATTTCTTTCAGCTATCTAAAAGTTAGGCACCTCATCCAAACAGGTGGCCCAGGCATATGTGACAGGGTTCATCCCACCCCAACCTAAATGACTAAGCTGGCTTAATTCCAGAGGGGCCTCTCTCTCTGCACTGGTTATAGAGCAGGCTAGACCACTAGCTTAAACCAGACTTGCAGCTTTTTGACAGCTAATGCTAGATTAAATGAATCCTACCTCCCTGACTTGTGTGGTCTTTGGACAGCCTCCAGCTGCTCCAGTTGCATTTCCTCGAGTGTCTTGACCACTGTATATTGGTTAGAGCAGACTGTACCCACATTTTTTGCGAGGATGCCATGGCACTACAGACCGGTGTGGTAACAGTAGCATTTGGCTATTGAACCATGCAAATCCACCTTCCCTTTTTTTGGCTATTATTATACAAAATTTGCACCAGAGTAACTCTAACACCTTCATTAATATTATCTGAGGTGTTGAGGTTACTCCTGACCTTTAGTAAAAGGAGCATAAAGACAACAAATTTTTGAAAGAGAAGCTCAGCTAAGCCTGTTTTCATACAAGTTGTATCTACAAAATCTCTACTAAAAACAGAGCACTCACTGACTTGAAAGCCATCTGATTCTTAAATAAATCCCAATCCAAACAGACTGATCTTTAAAGTGGACCTTACAATTCCTTTTGCAAAATCAGCCCTACCACTGAATTATATCTGGTGAGCATGAAGTCAGATTATTTTTACTGTACTGTGCTGTATCCCAGTAAGTGTGCAGATGAACTCTGGTGCAATTTAAAAGTTGTAAACTGAATCACTCTTTGCAGTCCTTGCCAAACTCCGTTTCACTTCAAGATTAACACATACATGGCATTCGAGTTGTTGGATATCTAAAAGGACAACTCACCGTAGTCCTTAAACCACAGTAATGCCATAACACACCTGGAAGTCACCTCTAAACTTACCCACAGTTAAGCACAAGTAAACAAAGATTGGAGAGTGAGTGGGCTGGGGACCTAGTTGCTAGACCCTCCCCAGAGACAATAGAGAGAGACAAGCACTGCTCCAGGGTAACTGATCTTGGATGGAACAGGATGGAATGGGAAGAATCACCTTCTAAAAGTGCCTATTCCCAGTTCCCTGTGCAGGGATTGATGACAACTATTTCAGAATAGACCTCTGACTTTTAGATGGTTAAAGTCTGTCAAGACGAAACCCATCCATCCCTGGACAGGAGAAGCTCACATTCCTGTTTTTTCAGCCAGATTGTTTGTCTTTGCCCTGAAATGAACTCCCATTAATCTCAGAGTAAGTTGTGGCTGAGGAGAAGTTTGTGAATCTGTTTTTTATCTTTACCACCTTTCAGCTCTCATTGACCAGCTTTCAGATCAGCCTGGGTGCCTGGCCACGACCATGTGTGTAGGCATGTTACCAAGCATGCTAGGACTCTTAGCACAGGGAGTTGAGCTACCGAGCTGTGTAGACACAGCCTTTGGCATCTCACTAAAGAAAGGACAAGAGAAATGTTATATTCCTGGAACAGCCTTGCTTTCTTATATCTCAAGTGGTACATATTTTCTTGGGCTTTTTCTTCCTGGAAGACTCTGGTTTTAGTCACTCATGAGAAAGGGAAGAGAAACAAATGCTGTAGGGATAGGACATGAAGAAGCATATATAATTTGGCGAAGGCTGTCTGAGTGCTGAAAACAAGTACTACTGGAGCCATAACATTTACTAAACTTTATATTCAGGGCAATACCCCAAGCTCTATTTTTTTCTGTATTATGTCCGTCCTGGCTATTAATAGCCTATATGACACCCATCTGACCAAACAAATGTGGCCACTGTGGAGGACCCCATGGAAGTGGTTCATTGCGCTGTGTGTGGGCTGAGTTTATGAGCAGGTTTCAAGGAAGCTGTTTGAGGGTTTCACGACCCTCTAGGGAGCGTCTTGCACAGCAGTTTTCAGGGTAGAAGGGAGAGGAGGGAAGCAAGACCCCCTCTGTGGTGGCAATACTTCTGGCTGCTGCCAGCCCCAGGCCAGAGTGGGTGCAGGACCTTTGCAGTCCAGACCTGGTGCTTAAAAAAGCTGGCCAGGGGGAGCAGTCTCTACCTCTGAGCGATAATTTAATTCTTTGTTCGCAATTCTGTTTCATTCCATTTTGAAACAGTGAAAGAGTAAGACAAGCTGGCAAATAAAATCTGGAGTTGCTTATTGAGTTTTACTACTTTTCATTTTGTCTCCTAAAACCTAAGGGCAAGTTAGTCTGCTAAGACCAAGGGCTTAGATCAAAAGGTTTTTACAATTTTTTTCTCAGCAACAGTGTAGATGGAAAAGTAATAATAATATTCCTTGCTAAGGTTCAAAGAAATACTTTTTTTTCTGCAGTTAAGAAAGGTGCTTTTTTTTAAAATAATTTTACCTACAAAATTAATTATTGAATAAAAAAATGGTCTGTTCTTTGCCTTCCCCCAGGAGACCTTGGCTAACTACTAACTACTTCAGATAGTGGCAAAACATACAAGTAAGTTGCTAAAGGGACTATCCCAACACTGAATTTACTGCAGAACAAACAAAAGTGACATAAGCAAATAGGTGAACTCCTGAAAAGGGGCCAGGCAGGGCAAAGACTCAAGGTTTTTTTCATTGGTTCCTCTGGTTCAAAAAGCTTAATTTCTCAGCAAAAAGCTAGTAGTGCATGGCCAGGCAGTAGCAACTAGGCACGTTAACAAAATAAACAATTTTAAACCACTCAATCAAGATAGCTAAGGGAAGTAGATGAAAAAGGCATTTTTAAAAGCTATTCTCTGCACTTGAAGTGTCTTTTTTCATTCCTCTGGTCTCCATATTCCATTCAGGACATGTCTTTGCATGTCATCTTAATCTAGATGAAATCTCAAAGACTGAAATACTCTGCTGGGGGCTTACGAGGAACTTGAGTGGTCATAAACCTTGAATGGGCTGCTACACCCGAGGAATTTCATTCACAGTGTTCCTTTGCCATTTTATTAAGTATCTTTTATTTACATTTTGTAACTATATCTTCTGCCTGCACTACGAAACCTCTTAGCAACTTCTCAACAATGAGTCTTCTGTATAATGTGTTTTTCAAAGCTTCCTGAAATGAACTCTTCACACTGTATATATTAGATAACTAATATTGTACTAAAACTCTCTTGACTGCATGTTTTTTGAAGGGGCAGAGGAGTTCATTCTTCCTATGCATCTCATTGGAATGTATCTCAGAATCATCCATCATGTGCAGATCAGCAAGGCTGTCATGAATGAAGAAATAAGAGTTTTAAATTGCAGTCCTACCACCTGAGAAATACCCTGGCTTTAAGACTTAGCAGGATGTTTGCATTCCTGTCGTGAAACCTTGAACATCCATTTAAGGTTAAGGCTCTATCTGAAAGACGGCATTGTGTGGGATTAGCTATATGGATCATAGCATGGCTGACGTATAGATGAAGTGGCATTTTCTTTGTACCTTTTATGTCAGAAGAACACTTTGACTCTGGAATTTTACCATCCAAAGCATATTTTGCTGACATTTCAGATGAGCAGTCCCATAAGAAGCAAGTTGAATTGTCAGTAGATAAAGGCACAAGTGTGTGCCATGATGTGGTTTTAAGCAGATAGGCTTCTGGAAATTCCCAAGAAATGGGGTTCCCTCTCTGTATTAATTTTTCTTTGTATTCTGGAGTAGGTTTCTAAAGGCTTCCGCAATCAGCAGGCTCAGCAGCAGCCATAGTTAAGCTCCTCGAGTAGAGGATTATACCGGGTTCAAATAGGTTTAGGTGCATTCTGCCCATCTCTGTTCTTGGCACCTTATGCCCTGAGAGATGTTAATACTGGTCCTTTTTGAGGTTTCCTCTTCATTCTTCTTTTAATGTCTTTTAATGTCCTTGTAACTGCTGGCCTTTTCCATATGCAAGACAAAGTATCTCTTGAATTTGGCAGAATAGAATGCGGTATTTGATTTTAGTTCAGAGTGTTTTTTCGAGCTCTAGCAAGGATCAGGCAGTATAAAACCATTCTGTTTCAAACTTAGTGTCTCTTTTCTTTCTCATAAGTATGTACTTATTCCTGCCATCACACAAGACCCAATATGAAAGCAGATACCACTAAAAACCAACACCTCTAAACACTGCTTCCATACAGTGGCTGAGACACAATTTGTACCAGCAGAAAACCTCAGATATTCTGTGTAGTGTAATAACTGATGGTAAATATTTATAAAAACAATCCTAAACACATGACATATCTGTAATGTTTCTTGCTCTTTCCTTTATCTGTACTCTCCCACTGTCTCAAAAACCTCCATTCACTCCTCATGGATTTCAGGATCCTGTTATAACCTGCTCCTTTGCTCTTTTCAAAGAGGTTTGAATCTCACCCATTTTATATAGTATGCTTTGACACTTGGTTGCTACAACAGAAGATGGAAAGCAGGCAATGCATATTCACAGCTCCTGAAACAAAAGAAAGTAGTAAAAGACATTAGCATTGCAAAACGTGGCAAGAAAAAAAAAAAAAAAACACATTTTTTCCTCAAGGGAAAGGAAGTACTATTTCTATCTTTGTGTGGAGGAATGTGATACTGCAGTCACCTAACACATTGGTAAGATTAAAGGTTGATGATATTACTCTTAGGCAGCCTTGCAAAGGTGAAAAAGGCACCTGACAGGCACAGGAGGAATACAGAATGGTGGCAATAGAAACATCTGCATAGCTGCCACCCTATCTTGGAAGCCCACTGGCAAAATCCAGAAAATTTTTTATCTTAGGCTACTCTTCAGCTGTACTCTGCTCTGTTACACCTCTTTAGGTATCTTGCTGAGATACCTGCTAATTGTTTGCACTCCTGTAAGCCAAACTGGAACCCACAAATGTGTATTCACAGTATTACCTAAACAAGAACCAGTACAGTCACCCAAAAATAGCAAAGAAGCCAAAAGCCATTGTTCAAGTATTTGGGGGATGACCAGCTACTGCAAATATTCTTAAAATTTTGTTCTGATTTTTATGATAGACCATAGAAAACCAAAGAAATTATAAAAATACATTAAGTAAAAGCGATTATATTGCAAGTGAGAATAGACAAAAACATGTCTGTAAAATACTGTTTTGATTATGTTACATTTTTAATATCTAAAAATAAAGCCTTGTTTATTCAGATTTGATGATAACATTGACTCACCTACCACGCAGCAAACCGAAGATTTCTCTAATGTGTTTGTTTTGCAGAAGTAGCTTGCAAAACAAGAAGTCATTTTAGTGGCAATAACATTTTATAATCGCAGAAGGGCTGTCATTTTTCAGACTGGGAACACAAAATAGCACTTCATGTTTACCGTGTTCATAGTCATCAATCTAAGTACCGTGGAGTGGAAGACTTGAAAGGCTTTACATATAAGCTGCCTCATATGGCATCACGTGTGTTTCCTCATTTGATAAAAATAACTTTTACTTTCCACTGGGTTGTTCTTTCCTCTGTTCAGCTTCACCTCTTCTGAGGTCAGGTTGTATTGTGCTGTTCTCTGCATGATGAGGGAGGTCAGCCATGGCCATTTGGAGGTGCATAGGCCGGGTCAGTGCATGAATCACACTATAAAAAAGAGGATGACAGTCTGTCCCTCAGCTTTTATTAAAAATTCTCACTAACTTCAGTGAAGTTTCTTGTTAACAGCAGGCATTTAAGAAAAATGCAACTGGACTAGACTTGTTGCTTCTATTTGAGAGTACATCTTCTTACGAGAGCGAGATATGTCCCTGAAGTGCCTGGTGTTATGCTTTAGCTGTATAACCTTGCACCTTCAAACATTTCTGAGTAATAATATAGTGGGTTTTTTAATTTCTTCTGATTTCTTGTGAGAACACATGCAGAAGCGAATAAACTGAGTTAATAGAAGGAAGATCATTAGACTCCTTTAGCCCTTTCTAGACCAAACTAAAATGGCCAGACAGCCATAAACAAGAGTTGCATGACTGTAACTTTACAGCATTTGTCCCATGATGTGGGATGATGTATGGGAAAGGCCAAGTACACTGAAAGCAGAAAAAAGGTTTGGAGATATGCTTAGCCTGAGACCAGAAGAGATGGATTCAGTTCCTGACTTTGCCACAGGCATCTTCCTGACATTAGATAGATCACGTGATTTCCCTGTGCTCCAGTGCCGTGACATCAGGATAATGCATGAGGAGGTTCACACAGGGAAGGGGAGAGCACAAGATGGTCTCCCATTAGCATCTTGTCGCCCTGCAGCTCACACACAACAAATAACACTGCACTTGAGTAAAGCTCTGGTTTTTTTCTCTTCTGCACTCTGCTTATTTTGTTCACTCAGCAGAAGACCCATCTGTGCAGTGATCAGCGTTTTCTACATGCAGTGCCAAGGCAAGGTCTTGCAGGCACCATGTTTGAGTGTAGTGAGATACCAAATCAATGGGCAAATGCTTATGCTCAGGGTGGCTATAAGTGTCTGCTACACACAGTGAAATAGGTTATTCAGGTTTGTCTCATGTCAGTTCACGAGCACCACTGCATCACTGTCAGTTGTTAGCACCAGGCAGGCAGCTCTCTTCTCCTGGCTCAATGTGACAGATCACAAAATAGGTGTGGGGGGTGTGAAATGGGCATTTGAATCATAAAGTGACAGCAGCTATCCCAAACCTGCAGGTTTTACGATGCATTGGCCAAAACACCTTCCTTAGGAAACTGCAGCCCTGAGTGCTCGGAAGTGGAGGGTGCACATACCCCACCCGCTCATGGGTTGGGGCTTGCCTTGCAGCCTACGCAGTGCTGGCAAATACGTGGGAGTGAAATGCAATTGTCGAACGCCACAATCATCTCATTCAGTCAGAAAACCAGCCTTCAGACTAATCCTCCTCAGAGACTAGTTACAAGGAAAGTTTCAGCTTGTAATGTTGTCATTTTGGTTACACACATGAAGACAAGAAAAGGAGCAGCTTGAAGTGTTCAGCACCTGCAGCTCCTGTTGACTTCACTGGGATTTTTGACTGCTTGACACTTCTGAAAATGAGACTAATCATTTCACAGCAGCAAAAGATTCTTTTTTTCTTCATTGTAACCAGACCTTGCATATAAATCATACATAAACTGGGGTGGGGTGGGAAGTTTTAGGGCTGAAATTAGGTGGATAATTTTCAGCCCAAAAGTATAGTTATGAGCACACAGAGATACAGATAACCCATTTACAGTGCAACATGGTGTTCCATTGCAGTACAAAAAAGGAAATGATACCACTATGATTATTACTATAAGAAGCTATTGTAGCTGCAGTAAGTGATTACAACAGTTAGAAGATTATTAAAGATTCATTTTAACTTCATCTTTTCACTAGTCTTCCTGGAATTTTTTGCTTTGTTATTCTTTCAAGTAAGTACAAACTGGTTTTTTTTTCTTTTACAGACCCTAATGTTCAACTCCATTTTTGTTTCCCTTAAAAACAGCTACTTCTGATTTAAATGGCTCTGAGCAGGCATATATAATTGAATTCCACTACAATTTTTGAATAAAACCACAGATAGGTTGTTTGTTTTTTCAAGCTAAAATTAGTTATAGCCACCAATACAAATGGTCTTCATACATGCAGGCTTGTGTAGTGGGCTGCCCACAGCACCCACATGGTGCCAGATACAAACTTAACCTAGTAATTTGGAAGGATTTCAACATCAACCTTCCTGATTTCCCCGTCTAGGGGCTTTCAGAGCAATTAAAGATTGCCTAGTTCTTGCTGGAGACCACCAGTGCATTAGCTAGTATCAACATTGAGCTTTGGAAAAGTGTGACTACCTGTATTTAGTGTCCATATTCCATAAGCTCCGAAAGAGCGAGAGGGCTCATCATGGTAGGCAAGAAGCAGATGCCAGTAGCAGGTGTCACTAGCAAGGCTTTGCAGCTGCTTCAGGGGATGATCTGAAGCAAACTGGGAAAGTGCCAGAGGAAGCTATTGGAAGATGTTTGAAAGTTATATGTTGGAAATGCTACCCTCTGAAAGCAGCTTTCAGATTTCAAAATTAAAGGACATCCTAAAGCAAGGTCTGGTACTGCTTCATATTATATTGAGAGATGTGGGCACATCAGTACAATGTGGGCTTGAGTCTTCAGATGATCTCAAACACACATTGAGATTGAGATACACAGATTGAGATTGGATGTGTCATTTAATGCCATGGTCTATTAACAACAGCGGTGTTGGATCAAGGGTTGGACTTGATGATCTCAGAGGTCTTTCCCAACCCAGTTGATTCTATGATTCCATGATTCTAGGATTCAAACTGACGGAGGCTGTGTGTCTGTTAAAGGATATGCATTAAAAATACCTTAAATAATAGGGGGAAAAGCAGTCTTGAAAGAATAGGATGCAGTTCCAGAAAGTACAGAATTAAAGAATTAGGGACCAATATCAAAATCCTACTGAATAAGAGCCTGATGGGTAATGGCAGTTTGGCCAAAAGTTCCTCAGAAGAATATCTGCAGCCTACAGTAGATCACAAGGTGAATAGTAGCATGCTGATGTAAAAAATAAATACACTGAAACACGCTGCTAAATTATGTGTGAAACCTTAATTAATTTTATGCAGTCTTCAGAAAAACACTAAACAGGAATGTTCTGTATAGTTCTCAGACAGTAAAATCAAGTTAAATACAGAGCAGTAGAAAGACATCAAGAGAGGGCAACAAGAATTCCCAGAGGCACACGGACTCTGAGGGATAGTGAAAGGAAATCATGCTGTTTAGGTAGAAGTCTGGAGGGACTTCTAATAAAGATCTTCAAAAACAAAAAGGTAATTGGGGAGAAGAAAGCAGGTTGATTTCCTTTTACTAATATGGAAAAAATAGAAAGAAAAGCCAATGAATGTCTGATAAAAAGCTGAGAAGATCTTTCTTGTGAGAAAGTTGCTTAAGTCAAGCGCAGACTCTCCTAAAAACAGATGTGGGATCTTCATAAATGGCTGAGAGGAGATTGGACAGATGTTTTCTGACTAGACGGATTCTGTCCTTGAGGAACAGCTCTCCATTTTTATCTCTGTGGTTTCTGTAGATGCCCAAGGCATTCCCAAACAGCTGTCAATGCACAGGCAGGAGTTAAAAACTCAGCTTCCAATGAATTTTAGCTGTATGTTAACCCCCTAAAACGTGACAGTAACCCTATACTTTACTGCGAGTCTATGAACTGCTTCATATTTCACTCCCTCTAGTGTGGATATCTTCACTCATAGTGACTTCTCAATGCAGTTGAGATCCAAATGTCCCTGAAAAACACATTTGTGTTTGACTCTGAAGATCCTCAATAAAATAAACCCATATCTTTTCAAGGATCCATGGAGCAAGCCTTGGGCTAGTATCTTCCTCAAAATTAGATAACTTTATCAATATGACTTTATTTTGTCTAATTTTTAACATGATAACTGAAAGCAGAGTTTCTTGGACAGATGGATGCATGGTTACCCTAACGAACTGTTCATTACTGCTTATAAAAAATTTAGGTGGGAAAGAAGTTCTTCCAGGAACTCAGATGCCTTTAGACTGAAGTAAAACAATAATAGCATCACAAGAGTGAGCGCAAAAGCTGGAAAACTAACTGCACAGGGAGAAGATAACTTAGACCTACTTCACCGCTTTTTCTGTGAGAGAAACTAAGCATAGACTGGCATAAAAATCCTTTTGCATCAAGGACACCAGGGCAACCAGGGGGAAAGAGGAAAGTAAAGAGAGTCAATATTGCCAGTGGGAAGACAGAAGCACATGAAAATGGAAATTAGGCCAGTACCATTTATTATTCACATGTTTTCTTTTTAAAAAATACCACCTTCTTATGTGGTAAGAGCCTGAGATTGAACAATAGTGCTTGTAGCCTGAGAGCTAGGAGGAAGAGAAAGTGAGGAATAGAACAGAGCTGGGGAGGTGAAACAAAGTCCTCAACAGGGATGTGGGTAAGAGGGAGTCACAGCTGTGATTGGGTTGAGGCACACACACCTTTGAGGGAGTGATGGCAGTGTCCAGCCTCCATCACTGTCACTAGGTAGTCTGATCAGGTCTGGAAAGGTGAAACTGAAAAATAAAATGAATTCATCAACCTAATTTTCTCTTAGCAGCTGATTCAGTGCTCATTAGGAGAGCATGGTGGCTAAGATACTTACATAAGCATTTATACAGACTGTTATCTAAATTATTACAAATTTACAATTTTGTTTCCAGGCAGAAAAGGGCAGATGACTGTTTAACTGAGAAACTATGAGCAAGTTCTCATGACAATGCCCTCATACAAGTTGAGCAATGCTTGCAAGATACACACCACACCTATTAGCAGGTGGTGGTCCTGCTGGGGAGGGGCCTGATTCTGTGATCAGTAAAAATGGCCATTTCTCCTCCTAAACTGATATAAAGATGAGATCATGAGAGGATGGGTTTTAAAAAATCCCATGCTGACATGCATGTTACTTTCTTTGAATTTCTTGTGAGAACACAGCTAAATTCCTATAGAGGTATAAGCCCTTACCCATTTGGACTTCTGCAGTAAAGAAGGATGTGCTAACATGACATGCACCTTCTGCTCAGTGTAGTGAGGGGAATACACCTATTTCTATTTCAATTCATTGGTGGCTCTCAGCACAAGAAGACATTTCCTATCATCTCTGACTCATTTTTGGGAAGGAGTTTTGGCAACACTTTCTTACAGACCTCTCAGACAGCATTAACTGGTGTAACCTCCAGCAGGTTCATCTCACAGGTACTGCTCAGTGCTCATTCTGCAGAGGCACAACCCAGGGACAGCAGGTACAGTCACAGCGCGAGTGGGAGCAGTGGGAGTCTTACACCCTGGTGCACTGTTTCCCAGTAGGGAAGAGCAAACCCTTTGAGGGCATCATGAATTCCCTACCTCAACCTCCCTAGCAAAAGCACTTTTGGTGGCATTTTTCCCCTTCAATTTCTCATCTTGGCCATTCAGCTACCTCACAACAACCTGGCAAGTCACAGTGCAGGAAGGCAGCTACAGGGCCTCCAGGTGGGACTTTTTTGCTTGAGGCACCTCAGTCACACCCCAAACGGTGCTTGAGGGCCACCTTGATGGACTGTCCACAAAGGACATGAGCCCTTTCAGTCCCCAGCTACATTTTGTCAGCTGCAGGGCAAGAGCTCATTTTTTAGCTCTAGAGGTGCCTATAAGCATTGTCCATCAGAAGAGACAAACCCCTGCACTGTAGGTGTTACTATACTGTAGGTGTTACTCTGCTACTCTGTTCTGGCTAATGAGAGAAAAGCCAGTACAGCTTGTTTTAAAAACCAGAGGACTCTCTAAAATTCCATGTAAAAGGACCTTCTTCAGCACTTTGTATTAATATAAAGGAATATTCTCAGTAGTTCCATTAATGAGACCAATATCATGCTATTTTGTTAATTGCCTCAGAAAGACGTTCTTGTATAATACAAAAATGAGCTGAAATCATTATGAAGATCATCACGTTTACTTATCTCTTTCTGTACATCCATAATATTAATTCTCCAAAATTACTCAAATTCTTCTGGTGGTTTCCATGACTTCCATGAGTGCCATGCTGTATAAGATGCATGAGATGTTCAGCTATAAGACATGTTCTGAGAGAGTGCTGCTCATCATGCTGCAGTATGAAATGTTCCCATTGTCTCCCCTGGCTGCAGAAGAGAGTCAGTTGATACGGATAATCAATACTCAGCTGTTCAGTGTTGGATACGTTAGTGCCAGGTAACAAATAATGTCTAAATAGTCTATTAACACAAGCCATTAATAACTAATTGGAAAACAGAATCTGTTCGTAAATGATTCATAGGTAGAACTAAGTTTTACTTGAAGTTGCTAACATTTACAAGAGATAATGTGAATTCCTTTCACAGCCACTTTCCAGACTCTGGATTTCCACCAGGTAATAGCTCAATGTCTTTTGTTTTCAGGTTTTTGTGAGAACCACAAGAAAAGGGTGTTTATGTGAGATAAGGCACCAAAAAGTTAAAATCTAAGTGGTTGTCTACACTGTAGTGAATACTAAGTGGAGGCTAATTTTCAAAGGCTATAAACAAAATATTCCATATAGCATGAATTGCTCTGCAAATACAGTTTATGCAACAAAAAAAATTTCTGCTGCTGCTAGACCAGTTTTTTACAGAGTCCTGCAATTGCTCTCCCCTCCCCATTTAGACACAATGCATGTAATTCCTCTAAGCTGAGACACCAAGAGATATTACCCTTTGGCAAACTCCCAAAGTGTAACATGGGGAAAGTATTTATGCCTGGATATACGAACCTGGCAAACCTGAGAGCAGATTCTGAACTCTAACTCAGGAAAATCCCATAGTATACTAATTTCATGTCATGGGATAATACAGAAATTTAAGGAGCTTCTGCTGGGAACCCACATTTAATCCTGGGTTGAGTAGATGGCCTATTCTGCCATGTGTCTAACCCAGCAGTAACAGCTTGGAGAGAGGCAGTACCAAATACACCAGAGGCAGGTACAATTAATCTTACTATAAGTAACTATGAAGTAAAATGCCACAGAGAACATTCTTTCCTAGCCTTAAACATATTTGTAAAACTTAAAATACTTTAAAACACCTGATATCCAGAAACTATAGTAATAGGGAAACAGTCCTGGTATGATAGTTTTTAAGTATTTAATATTACACAAAGATGACAACATTCTAGAATTATTTTTACAAGTATGTGGAGGTGACTACTACTCACTAGAGCCTACAGGGTTTTTCCACAATGGGATCTTTGGCTGAGAAAATCAATTCCAAAGTCCAAAGTTTGTAACAAATGATTAAACAAACCAGTGCAGTGTCACTGTGTGACTGTTGGCATTAGGATCATCACTGATAAATTCAGCTTTAACATGCTGAAAACCTCTTAAAGAAAGCAGGTCAATGATTATTTTTCAACTATTTGTATAAAAATTAGTATTTCTATAGAGAAAATGGTTTTGTTAGTTTATAATTTATTCCAACTTGTAAAATTCCTTAGGTATTAAAATATAAATATTTACCTAGTCAAAAGTGCTTTTACTAAATTTCTCTTCAGAAAAAAAAAAAAAAAAAAAAAAAAAAAAAAAAAAAAAAAAAAAAAAAAAAAAAAAAAAAAAAAAAAAAAAAAAAAAAAAAAAAAAAAAAAAAAAAAAAAAAAACACCAACAAAAAAAAAAACAGCCATTGTTTGTTATATAAAAATAGGAAGCACACTGGAATATTCAACAAACTGGTTTGAGTTACCCCTGTGCAGCCCAGTAGGTTTAGCATAAAAACTTTAGTCAGTAGCTGGCAGGAGATATTTCATTGCATTTGTGTGACATTCTTTAACCAGTTTTCATACATTCCAGTTTCATGTAAATATATCCATGCAGAGCTAATGCTGTGGTACAAGTAAATGTTTGAGACTCTACAAAGATTAAAGGGATACCGTTACCTCACTCTTGCCTTTAGCTAGACTATTTCCTGAATTTTTTGAAGCTTTAATGTATTTTTTTTATAATTAAAGAGCAAAAATAATTTAAATGGCTCTTTTTGTGGCAATTCCTTGTCATTTGAATGCTAGAAGCCACAAATATATTATAGGAGTAGCCATGACATTGTGATACTGAGAGTCTTAAAATAAAGAAGAAAGGAATAAAATTACCCCTTGAACCTCATTTCAATTCAAAAGAGAGGAAAAAAAAAAATCCCAGGCTTGTTAACATAAATACTATGTGTAAATATGCATAAGACAACAGCCCCTTGGTAACATTTTTCCCACAGGAGGGAATTCCTGCAAAATTGTAGGCTATGTGTAGATACTTTATTTTCTAAACAAAAATTGCATTATGCCAAAAGACATATACATTTCAACTACTATTAGAGTGTAATTAAATTATGTTAGTTATCTTTGTTTGCAATACAAGGAACAAGATTTCTGTTGAAAGCACAAGGCGCTCCTAAGTTAATATCCTTTCATCTCACTAAGTGTCACACTGTAGGTGGTCTGCAGTGGTTTCTTTATACAGAACTTTTCACAGGATTTGCTTAATTCAATGCTACTTTTTAGCTTTTGGGTCAAGTGAAAAAAATAGCAGGAAAGCCACAAGAGGACAAATTCGCCTTTCACTTACCCCGTGTAAATCCTGTTGAATGGGGAAAGCAGGACAAAAGCTGAATACTTGCCTTTGACATAAGCAGAAATACAAATATTTCATGAACCGGGCAACAAATGTCTTTGAAAGTTGCAACAAAGTAACAATTTCAGTAAAACTGCAGAGCCCATTATTTCCTATTCATTGAAAACATATGTTGATGCTGTTGCACATCAGAAACAAGCAGAAGTCATTTGATTTCTTCTTTCGTGGACTAAAACAGTAGCTTACTTTTCAATATGCAACCAGTCATTACAAAACATCTGGTGAGGCCGTTATCTTTCATAGTTTATAGACAAATTCTTTCTTTAAGGGCAAATTGGAAAATTTTACGCTTTCTTTTCTCTATAAATGTAGTATTTTCTCAGCCCCTGCAGAACTCCTTTGCCTTGCTTACTCACTATTTGCATGCTGCTGGTGTACATGGATATTGGATATAAGTCTTTAAAAAGAAAAAAATAATAGATTTTCTAGGACAAACTCTTCCTCTCCCACTCTTCACTTCCCACCTCCCCGTTTTTCTTGCACCTCTCTGTGTTACATTTTGCTGCCTCAGCTCGTTGCCGAGGATTCCACGCAGCAGCATTGACAGCTTGCACTGTATGACTATTAACACAAAGTCTCCCATGCATAAAGAAGAAAACTAATGCCATGCCAAACACTTCCAGTGTAAAATGTGAGCCTACTTTTATTTAAGAAGGGGCCACTAAATTTTATATGCTCAGAGGTCATAAATGCTCAAACATCTTATCCAGGTCTCTCTTACTGTATTAAATCTTAGAAAGGTTTCTGAAATATTGCATTTGCCTCATAAATCTCATTCTAGAGCCAAGGATTCTCATATCAGATGACCCTAATGTGATTTCAAAACTCACCTGCTCTCTGACATACAGAATTTGAGTTTCCCAGAGGTTTACGTAATGCACTGAGGCCAGACGTGCTGAAGTAACAGCCTCCAAACATGCAGAGCAACCTTTTTCACTGCTAATGATGCCACAAACTAGATCATCAAGGAATGATGATCAGCCAGGACCCCCAGCCAAGTCTTCACAATGGCCAAGGTCGAAACAGCCAGCAGGTCCAAAATGTCAGGTCTCTCCTGATGAGAGGAGCTGCCATTGCAGGTTACTGGGACACCTCATCAGAAAGCAGCACACAGGGAGCAAGGGAGAGACCACACACTGTATGTCATCAACCTGACAGATAACTCAGAGGAGAGCAGACAGAGAAAAGCAAATCCATGAAGAGATTCCAAGAGAAAAGTATGGGCTCAAGTAGCAGAAAAAAAAAAAATTCTGAAGAAAGATGTTCAAAATTATTCCTAAGCAAGAAAGTGCAAGTGGCACCAAATCCATGTTTAGCTGTAATATGAGCAACAACTAGAGGATGTGGTTTTAGTTGACAGACGTTACGTAGAAGGATGAAGCAACGATTATCTAAATACAGCAAAAGAACTTACGGTTCCCGAAGGCCCAACATACACCAAGTTGCACCATAGCCCAAAGCTTCAGCAATCAGCTCAGAGATGAAAGAGCTCTATTATTGACAACTTGCTCTTGGAACCACCTGAAACAGGTATACATCAAGTAACTGTAATTACAGGTGAGAGAAAGTAGCTATGCAATCTAGAATTCATGGGCATATCACAGCTTATAACAATATGGGAAGATTTGTGGTTTGCAGTAAGATGTGTTTGATAGTTCTGAATGTGAAAACAAGCAAAATGAAAAATAAAAAATATTATAGGAACCTGAATGTAAGAGGAAGACCTTGGAATAGGTGGGTCATCAGAGAAGGAAAGCATTTAACAGATGATGCCAAGAAGGACCACGTGTTTCATGCCCTTTTGCTTTTTGTTGTCCCTAAAATGGCAACTAAGGAACTACAACAACAAAAGTAAAACAAAAACAAACAAACAAACAAAATAAAAACAAAACAAAAATCAGTGTGGCCCATGAAAGTCAACAAGTTGCGTCTGGAAAACCGGCTCATACGAATTCTGAAGAATTATCAGTTACCTTTGGAAAGATGTAGAGGACTGATGCCATTCCACGTCATTGGAAAAGGGCAAGTGTAGTACTTATTTTTCAAACAGATGTATAAGGTCAGCTTGGAAATAATAGTCTGGTTCAGCTCTTAAGTCTCCTTACAGTAATGGAATTAATAATTTCCTAAAAATACACCAAAGAATATTAAAAAAAAAAAAAAAAAGGCAGAGAGAAAATAGTAGCAGATTTGTAAACTTTCCTGCAACAATTGGCAAACCTGTTTTGTGGATAGAGAAGGACCATGGGGAAAAAAGACAAATACAAAATGTCATACAGCCTAATGTTAGCTAACATGAAGTTTGACACTAGTAAAACTTTTGACACCGCCTAATATGACATTCTCACAAGTAAACTTGAAAGTGTTGTAAGGGCTATAGTTCATAAGCAAATGCAGAACCAGGAACAGAGCAATTTTCAGTGGTTCATTGTCAAGAAAAGCTATATTGAATATGGCCCAGTATTATCAAATATCTTCCTGAATTACATGTGTGATGAAGTAAACATACATTGCTATATACATATACACAAACATCAGAGAGATAAATTGATATGTTCATATGTATCGTGTGTATCTGAACTAACTGCAGGTGACAACAGTTCCCAAGAGCTGGAAGCTCAATTATGGATGGAACTAAAGTCCAGAATTATTTTTTCAGAAACTCAATACAGATTGCAAAAGATCAGCATGTGATTAAATGAGGACAATTACAAAACATCTTAGGTAAGTAGAAATAACCAATTACATAAGAACAAATAGAGAATGAAAGGAAAGAATGGTTACAGGAAAACAAAAGCAGACCATGAGTCACCACGCTGAACTTCTACCAAAACCCAAACTTTGTTCAGGACATACTGGCTGAAGGGGTCACTCCAAGGCATCTGAAGTCATTCTCCCCTCCTTTTTGGCACTGAAAAGGCATCAAGAGGAGTTTGAGATTATGTCCACTTTGGGACATCACTTTTTCAAGGAAAGCATGAGTATTTAGTTAGATTATAATTAGAGTTCTGTCCACAAAAGTGGAAGAATTTGTGCTATTTTATCTGAGGGAGGACATGAGGAGTCATAAATTTCCACAGATGAAATTCTGAAAAAAAAATTCTTATGTTGTGGACTGTTAATAGCTATATTAGATTACTTTGAAAGGTTGCACTATTCTATCACTGGAATTACTCAACTTGTGGGAGAAGTATCTGTAAGAAAAAATTAAGTGAACTGGTGCTGAATTTGAGCAAGGGAATGGACTAACTGACTTGCTGACATCTATTACAACCTCACTGCCAAGGATTTTGTATCAGGGTTTGACTGTAGCTATTCATTTATATTTACTTCTTCTGCTTTATCTGTGAGTGAGAGTCTGACCTCATCTGACTGTTCAAGTAGCCCTTTTCTGGGCATTTTTTTCTCTGGTACATCCCTATGCCATGTAGAAAACTTTATGGACTCCCTCGTTCACAGAAGAGTAACATTTTCCTACTTTTCCAACCCTTCCCAAATGAAGTGTGAAAAACAAACTATATAATCCAAAGCATCCCCTTCAGGCCTGTGAGCAACTATCTGGTCCCCAGCCACCGCAAGGGAAGGCAGACAGTTGTCTGCTGTGCCATGAGAGTGGTTGATGGCTCCATGGTCAGCACTCACTGCTTTCCCATTTCCCTCTCACTTCCTTGCCTGCATTTGTCCAGCAGCTCCATTCTTGTCCAACATGCAATGAGTTCTCCGGGGTGAAGCTGCCTTTTCTTCTCTTTGTTCACAGAGTTGCTAGCAGGTTGGCTCCTGAGAGAAATCCCTAGGCGCTACAATTAATTCATTATTGTTGGTGATAGTGGCATTAACATTTTCTGTTTACAATGACTCACATGTAGTAATTACATGCATTCTTATTTTCCATCTCTTCAAAATATACACTGGGAGAGAGATAGGCCATGATTAATCTTTTCTAATTAACCTATCTGCACGATTATTTCAGATTTTCAGATATGAAATGTTGTGTTCCATCTACATGAAGTAAAACATTCATTTGGGGAAGGCAGAAAAAAAGGAGGGAACAAGGTTTATGTCATTTGTTGTCATCCTTAAGTCTTCAGTGAACTCTTCTAGGGAAATGTTACTCTACTTGTTATTCTTATAGCAGATATTAATTCCTATCTTGCATCCACCTGCTTATCTACCACATTACAGAGGGGTCCTGCCCACGTTTAATCTACTGGTTAAATGCCAGTTTAATTCTTCTATGCTGTAGGCCACAAGAAAAGTGTTCAAAGGACAGCCCCTCATATACACACCACAGTATAAACATTTTAACGAAAGACAATTTTTTTGTAGGAGGGAAAAAAGTTCCTTTGCTTTGAAAATAATGAATAAGCTCTCATTGAAATGAACCTTTTATGTATATCTTTATGTTTCTGATCTGGCAGCTTTGAAGAGCTGATATCATCAGTTTTAGAACCTGGAGTCTGGCCACTATTCTCTGAAACTTGCTTTACAATGGAAAAGACTATCTGAAAGCAAGTAAAACAATACAGAGTGGGGGGAAAAAAAACATTCAGGTACTTTTCAAAGTCTGCAAACTTTTTATTCCTTCACAACCTTTCTTCCTAACTTAAAAACTATTTTGTCTCTTATTTACCCACACCACTGCCCTGCTACTCTCCCACTGCATTAGGATACTAGAGCTACCAGAGGTAGAGTTTAACTGCAATTTTACTTTTCCATTGAAAACTGTTTGCGTAATTCCCACTGCATGATGTTGTGCAGTTGTTCTTGACAGAGCTTACACTGCATCTGCCCAAGTAAGTACATATGTCTTCAGTTTCTCTCATATGTAAGTATAAAAGCACACTGGCATAAGTTTGAGTGCAGTGAAATAAAAAATAAACTCACATGAGGGGTTCAACAGAGATGGGAAACTTGTTCTAACAGGCTCATCATGCACACAGCACATCTCTCATGAGTTATCCCAGTTCATAAATTTAATTCTTTTTCTATGGACAGAGGAACAGAGGTAGAAGCAATAGGGCTCAGCAAGGCTCAAAGGTTTACCACTGACCTCAACGGGAGCAAAGACAGCGTTTTTAAATCCTTTCCTCCCTTGTCCCATGCAGTTTACTTACCCAAATCTGCAGTGAGAATCAGAGCTGAAGTCAGGATTGAGGTACGCAATGTTTCTACACACAAACTGAAAGCCATGAGTTAGTACACGGACCCAGAGGGCAGTTTTGCAGATTTTGAACCACAGCACTCTCCAGCCCACCACTTGCACAGATAGACCCTGCTGGTCCCTTGGCTGGGTTAAAGAGAGACAGGCTGACCCCTCCCCTTCAGACACCCAGCACTCTTTCTCCTGTGGGAGCTCACCCTCCTACAGCCACAAGGATCCCAAGTACCCACCGTTCCAAGACTGCTCCAGATGAAACTGGAGTCCCTAGACCAGGTTTAAACCATTTACCACAAACTGAGTTGCCACACCAGTTTAAACCATCCAAGTGTTAATAGGATATTTCCTTTAATGAAAAATTCACAATCCATTTCCTTCTCTTTTTATAATCATTTCACGGGTATCCAAAAGAGTAGTTCTGAAAGACGCATATCCTTTTCTGTACATACTGCTCGGATACATGACAGAAGACAGATAGAAGCTTTCAAAAGTAATCTTTAAATCTTCCGTGGAGCAAACAGGAGGCAAAAGCTGGATAGATGTCTGAAAACAAAATTACAGGAGGCTGAGGAAAGACTCGTGCAGTAATCCAAGGAGACACTACTGACTCCAGCAAATCACATTCTTCAGTGACTCTCAAAGGCTCTGGGACACGGACTGTCCACCTCTTCTGACAAACTGAATTCAAGAGTACTGAAGGACTCTCCTACTTTCCACAATTAGGCTTATGCTACTGGAGCTTGTACAAGTGGAGGGTCAGGCAGTGTGAAGCACAGCTCTTCTGAGCTCATACTCTGATTATCCCACTCTCAGCACATGCCTTCCTCCCACTTACACCAAGGGGGAGGGATCAGCAAGCAGAGAAGGTGGCTCCATAAATTCAGTAGATCAGAGTCACCATGAGTATTCTCTTGATTTATAATTACAAGCAGCATCTAGCCTTGGGATTACAAGATTGAGTCTCTGTGGTCTGCATTTCTCAAATTTCAGAATTTTGTTGTGTTCACATAAATACTTTGCATAATGGACACTGGATTATTTTATGCGCAATCAATTTTAATGACTACCCTTTAATCCTTAGAGCATATGAAGGGATCAAACACAGCAAATTTCAATACATAGCACTGTTCTCTTTTACCTAAGGTTGTTTTATGTAACCAAGCTCAACCTCTGAGGCATGAGGATTCTAGTCTTGCCCACTAGTTTGGATGATCCAAGGATCCCCATATGGGTTTTTTTGCTACACATCCCCAGTTCTGAAGTTTGGAAAACTATCACGTAGTCTGTAAGAAATGAAAGGGGACTGGCATGGTTGGATGCCTGTTATGGTGCTGGTCTTTCCATCTCAGCCAGTTCTGCCTTCCACAGTCATGAAAGAAGCACAGGTACTGCCAGAGAGCTATTCCTCATACATGGCATCTGAAACTGTCCAGAACTGTCTCTCTCCCACCCAGATAGAGAATTGAGACTCAGATGTAAATAATATTTAGCCCCATGAACTCCACACACTTGTCTCTGTGCCCTGACTCCCTGAAAGATCCCTATTTCCCTTCTCCCCTTTGCTGCCCCTTCACTCACAGCTCCTTCAGCCTACAGAAGCAGTAGGCTTACAAACAAACACTGCAGCATGAAAAACACAGGTGAACATGAAACCCCCACAGCTTACAACTACTTGGTGATATTTTCTTCCACCTCCCATGGATAACTCACAGCAGGGCCACTTTGTGCTCTGTTCAGCTCCTGCACGCAGTCCATGTTGCTCCTAGTGGGAGGATTATGGCCTTTGTTGGTTGCTTGTTTGCTACATGAAACTCTACGTAGGGTGTCTGCCAGGATCCAACCAAGATATAAAATGGCCTGTGATACATCAAAGTCTGCTGGACAGTCTCCAGTGTTTTACTTCAGCCAGAATTCAGTGTTACTAGTTCATTTATCTGAAGATTCCCTCTACATGATCATGTGAGATCAAATTATCCTCCCAGTTGAAGTAATGTAAATTATGACAGTAATAGATAAGCAGTGAAAAAGACTATGAGGGCTGTGGTCCTTGTTGTAACAGCAATCCTGTTGGCCATCATCAGACCTCAGACTACCTGCATCTCTGGTCCATGCAAACAAGCAAGGCAAAGCAGCCCAAAAGGCTACTCAAAAAGGTAGGAGTTAGGTGGGTGCAATCCTTCTTGCAAACATGGTCTAAAGAAACATGGTCAGTCACTCCAGTGGAAAAGACACATATTGAAAAACTGGACGGATCTGCACAAAAACCCATGACATGCTGAGCTCCATCAAACCATTTTCTGTGATTTTCCAAAAAATGAAGTTTAAAAAGTCCATTATGATTCCAGTCAGTTATTGCAGTTTTGATTCCATTGTTCCATTGGCTTCACTCAAATACTTTCTTCTCCTAGATCTCAACTAAAACTGCTCAACTATTTAATAATACTTCCCTTTTTTTTTTTTTTTTTTCAGAACAAAAGTCTGCTGGTTTTACACTTGATTTACAATGCAAATTTGCTATACAGTTCAGCTGCATATCCTGATATCAGCTTATTGAAGGCAGGTACACACTCTAATACATATGGGTACAGAGGCTCCCTTCTACACTATAAAGCAATACTTGGCATGTCCTCATGTGCAACACCTCTAATTTTTTTTATTCATAAACCTAAAACTATGAGCCGTTCTTTTGCCTATACACATTACAAGTGAGTGTGAACAGGCAGAGATGGCATTAAAATGGCTCCACTTACATTTTTTCTAGCATATTGTCTTTATGTGACAGTAATATGAAAAGGAAATGTTGCTGTGATGTTGCACTTTCATTTCTAACAAGACAGAGTCATGCTAAAAAAATATTACAGGACAAAGTAGCTTCAGCTAGCCCAACTGCCATCATTTTATTTAATCTAGAAAGAGGTAATCCAGCATGCTGTCAAACAAAAATCCTTCAAATACTATTTAGAATTCTTATTGCATTAATAATATAAAATAGACAGTAATGGAGAAAAATTATTCTGTCTAATGAAATAAACATGGCCCACATGAAGCCATCCTGAGAGATCTTTTGTATGATGTTTTTTTTTATTTTGATAGATCTACATGTAAAATGAGATGACCTGTGGAAACTAGAAAAACATTTTTTACTTTCTAAAAATGAAAACAAAACAAAAAAAAAAAAAAAAAAAAAAAAAAAAAAAAAAAAAAAAAAAAAAAAAAAAAAAAAAAAAAAAAAAAAAAAAAAAAAAAAAAAAAAAAAAAAAAAAAAAAAAAAAAAAAAAAAAAAAAAAAAAACACACACACACACACAAAAAAAAAAAAAAAAAAAAAAAAACACCCAAATATTAAATGGTTTATATAATTTCATTCCCATTTTCTTATGTTCATTCAAACCTTTCCAAAGGCCAAAACTATGCAGGCTGCAACCCCATCTAGCTGGCATTGTGGCTGTGCCCTGAGCCATCTCCTGGTCACCTGGACCTGCTGGATGATGGAGCTCTTTGTCCCGAGGCATTTGTTACATCCTTGTCTGTGAAAAACACAATATGCAAGGATAATGGAACGAAGAACTTGCTTCACTGTGGGATCAGGGTGAAGCTGGAAATGAGAAGTGCTCCAAACTTAGATATGTCTGAAGATATTCAGCAATATATTTCTCATTGATTCATGGGACATCTAAATACTTTTGTAAGTCTGCAAGGAGCTCTACACACCTCTACACTGAAGCAGGCCAGAGGCATGTCCTTGGGCACCACAATTCAGTTGTCCAATCTGCTAAATTGTTAGCAAGGTCTCTGGTATGGATCCAGCCTGTGCCACCTTGCTGTCTCCAAAAATACCCAAAGTTTAGGAGAGAGTGTGATTCAGGGACCATATTCAGGAAAGAGCAAGAAAGTAGCTCTCAAGGCATGGAGCAGAAGAGACCAGAACCATATCTGCACCTCCCTTTCAGTGAGAGGTATCCTCAAGCCAAGAAGGTGGCTCTGAGCACAGTTACAGCCTGAGGGATTCAGTAGGATGTGTTCAAAAGTCTTTTTGATACATAATATTGGAGAGGGGGGTCTTTGTTTGTTTGTTTTTTACTGAGGATATGTTTGAGAGCTTGGAGATGTGACTGACCAATAAACCCCTGCAGTGGAATAAAGTTCACAGGAGATGGGCAGAAAGTGTGCCCATGAAGTGCAGAGAATAATGAAAAGCAGTTGACTCTATCTCAACACAAAGAGGGCTTGAGGGGATCTTTGATAAATAGCTATCAACAGCTGAGTGGATCAACTAAAGTTGTAAATGTCTCCCTGAGTTATTCAGATCAGTATGGCGGGAGTGAGCCCAATACAGAGTATAAAAACGAAACAACTTACAAAGGAATTTTGAAGAGAACGCTGGCTTGAAGTGGCTTCAACACATTCATTTCTTCTTAGTATCTGGGAATGCCCAGAGTCATGACAGTGAGTCATAGAATCAAATAATCATAGAATATCTCATACTGAAAGGGACCCATAAAGAACATCAAGCCCAATTCCCTACTTTTCTCAGAACTGCCTAAAACTAAACCATATGATTAAGAGTACTGTCCAGATGCTCCTTAAACTCTGTTCCAGGGACTTTCCACTATCTCTATGGTCTCCTCATATCCAACCTGAACTTCCCCTAACACATCTAGTACAGTGAGCCTAATACAAAGACCAGTGATAGGAATTACATTGGTATTGTGACTGAATTGTATATTGCAGTTGCTTTAATTAAAAGGATGATATACACTAGTATTGTGTTTTCAGTGTATTTTGTATCATTCTCCTAAATCAGAAATCCTGTGTGATATAAAAATAACTAATTTGATATTAAACTCTACTCCCTACATGTGTGAAAAATCTAAAACAAGCTGGTCAGAGAGCATCGGACCCTACCAGGCAGATCATACCTTTTCTTTGAGCATAGCAAAGACTGCAGCACCATGGAGCACCCTCTCTGAATTTGGGTTTAGTTGTATCAGCTGCCAAGATATATGCACTCTTCAATCCCTAAGTCATATTAAACAGAGGCGTGGGCTTCCAAATCCCATATGTATAAATGTGGCCTCACCAGTGACAAGGTAAAGAGGAATAATAACTGACCTGGCCCTGATGGCCACACTATTCTTGATACAGGTCAAGATGTCATTGGCCTTCTTGGCCACCTGGGCACACTGCTATCTCAGAACAATCTACTTATTTAGAAAACAAATGGAAAAGAGTGCTGCTGTACCACAGTAAAACATGAGGAGTGCAACCATAAGGCATCAGCTCACTTCCCCTCCACATCACTTCTGTGCTTACAACTCCTTGCCTGCTGTACAACTCCTACAACAACAACATACAATATTAGACTTCTATGACAAATCCTTGATAATATTAACTGTCAAATAATGAACTTCTTGTAAGAGCTATGCAGTTCAACATTCGTTCTTCCATTGAAAGTTGCAGCTTTCCTGCTTATGCAGATAATACACACAGTGAAAGTCACAAAATTTCATCTCCTGCTTCATTACTATCATATCCCAACAGTTCAAAGGGAATGTTTTACTCAAGAATCTGTTATATCCATCTTTACTTTTTGTCTTCTTTTCCTGCATCAATGTTTTCCCCCAGTAAGAGAACAGGTATGTGTAAATAATTTCTTAGCTGTTACAGTGTTAAAAAGTGCTATTGTTCTTCCAGATTTATAACAAAAGAAATAGCAAAGACATAAAAATTAAAAATGTTTCTTTTTTTATCTATCTGAGGCTGACCAAACCAAGATTGGAAAACCTGTTACTGCATACTTGCATAATTCATGAGACAGAAAAAGTTGCATCCTTAATTTCTCACCACTGATACAAAGCGCAGAAAATATTTTGTAGGCAACACTACCTTGTTGATATCTTGGTTTCTTAACCATGTTAAAAACTCATCCTCTAAAATCCTGTGAATTCTCTATTTTAAATTTTGTGCTATGTGGGAAAATGCATTAAAGTACAGGCCTACTCCTAGAAATGACTGTAAAATCATTACCTTTTCACTGTTTATCTTCCTCATGCATGAATTCAGAGACACCTCTTCTTCCATTACAGATAATGGCAGATTTTTGTCTATTTTTTATTCCTTTTATCACTGAGGTCATACTGGTAAGATAGCTATGCATCATTAACAGCATTGCAAAGCCAAGCATAAGCTCCTACATAGAGTAAGAAGATAGAAGTACAAACTGGAGACAGTGGGGTGACATAACTGAAGTATCTGAAATGAGAGTTTTGCCTGAGCAACATTTGCCCTGGAGCTGAGGAGGATCAAGACAACAGAACTAGTTTAGCTTTCACTCTTCTTGTTGATTTTATAGTTCTGAATGTCAGAGAGAGCAGAGAGAGCTTCTTTCTTCACAAATTGGGAAGTTTTTGAATTAGAAATATGTGAGTACAGTAACATAAAATGCCAAGAAATCCCTTTAATCATTTTCTGATGAAAGCTGAACACTCCAAAGTTAGACCTAAGACTGTCCTTGTTATCACAATTCTCCCTTCTTCCAGAGATGATCCCATTTCTGAGCTGAGCAGAAGTGTCAGGCAATTTCATGGGCAGCTGACCCAGTGTAACATCCCACTTCCCCCCCCTCCAAAAAAAAAAGGCATTTTTCACTTTTCCTCTCTGTTCAAAGTCCTCTCCCCTCCCTATTTTCTACCAGGGTGCGTGGTTAAGTCAGGTTGCAGAAGTGCCTGATGAGCCAGCACAAAGTAAACAGCAAGAAGGTGACCAGAAGTGATAGAGGAGGGTGGAGGAAGGAGGGACCTTACTCTTTCAGCAACATAAGATGTTATAACATTTGCTACCTGTCAGGAAACCACAGCCTAAATTAGATGGAAGAACTGGGCAGTACCTATCTTTTTCCACTGGCTTTAGGCAGATCCTCGATCACTGACTCAGATCCAGCTTTTAGATAGCTACCCTTAGGTGAGATCAATCCCTATAAGCAGTACTTGATCTGCCAAGGCAGAGTGGACTTGCTTCAGTTTCATAAAATCATAGAACCAACTGAGTTGGAAAAGACCTCTGAGATTATCAAGCCCAACCCTTGATCCAACACCTCTGTGGTTACTAGACCATGGCACTAAGTGCCCCATCCAGTCTCTTCTTAAAAACCTCCAGGGACAGTGAATCCACCACCTCCCTGGGCAGCCCATTCCAATGTCTGATTACTCTCTCCGTAAAAAATTTCTTCATAATATCCAACCTATACCTCCCCTGGCAGAGCTTAAGATCGTGCCCTCTTGTCCTACTGCTGGTTCCTGGGAGAAGAGACCGACCCCCACCTGGCTAAGACCTTCTTTCAGGGAGTTGTAGAGAGGGATGAGGTCTCCCCTGAGCCTCCTCTTCTCCAGGCTAAACAGCCCCAGCTCCCTCAGCCTCTCCTCATAGGACTTGTGCTCAAGTCCCTTCACCAGCCTGGTTGCTCTTCTCTGGACCTGCTCCAGCACCTCAATGTCCTTCCTGAACTGAGGGGCCCAGAGCTGAACACAATACTCAAGGTGTGGCCTCACCAGTGCTGAGCACAGGGGAAGGATCACTTCCCTGGTCCTGCTGCCACACTGATCCTGATACAGGTCAGGATGTCATTGACCTTCTCGGCCACCTGGGCACACTGCTGGCTCATGTTCAGCTTCCTGTCAATCCAAATTCCCAAGTCCCTATCTGCCTGGCTGCTCTCCAGCCACTCTGTGCCCAGCCTGTAGTGCTGCAGGGGGTTGTTGTGGCCACAGTGCAGGACCCGGCACTTGGCCTTGTTGAACCTCATCCTGTTGGAATCAGCCCAACTCTCCAGCTTGTCCAGGTCCCTCTGCAGAGCCCTCCTCCCTTCCAGCAGATCAACACGCCCCCCCAGTTTGATGTCATCCACAAATTTGCTAATGGTACACTCAATCCCCTCATCCAGATCATCAGTAAAGATATTAAGTAGAATTAAGTATTAACAACACTGAGCCATGGGGGACACTAGTGACCAGACACTAAGTGGACGCAGCACTATTCCTCATCACTCTCTGGCCCTGGCCCTCCAGCCAGTTCTTAACCCAGCAGAGAGGGTCCCTGTCCAAGCTGTGGGTTGCCAGCTTTTCCAGGAGTATGCTAAGGGAGCTAGCGTTAAAGGCTTTGCTAGACTACATCCACAGCCTTCCCCTCATCCACCAGGCAGGTCACCCAATCATAAAAGGAGATCAGGTTGGTCAGACAGGACCTGCCCTTCCTAAACCCATGTTGGCTCGCTCTGATCCCCTGTGCATCCTGTACGTGTTGTGTGATTTCATCATGTTTTGACCAGGGACAAGTCTTTAAGCCCTTTTCAATTTGCAGTCAGTAGCACAGCAGTGATGAAGTAAAGCATAAAATGTAAGCAAATATTTACAAAGGACCTTGGGATTTTAGCCTAATTTTGAAGCACTCTGAGTGCAATGCAGGCATTCTCAGTAGGGCACATAGAGATCTGACTGTGAAGTCAAATCTAGTTTTACTTATTTCTATTTTCATCTATATTTTTATGAGAAAATCAAGTCCATACATTCAACGGAGTTGAAAAAGATCAGAGGAACAAGTCCACTGTTTCAAAGGAGGACAAGGCTAGTGTCAGGAATGAAGGTGTGCTGACTGGCAGACTGTGTGGTAAGGTCAGGTGTTCGATAATATTTACGCACGGAAAGCAGGTCAGATAATCTGTAAGAGATGAAAAATTGTCCTTTTGACTGCTCCCTTCAAGACCACTGGTCTGCATTTAATGATCTGATTCAAATGAGATTTCTATGAAAGTACTGATGGAAAATAAGGCAATGAAACACAGCATCTTCTGTAAGCACACATTTGCATTATAGACTTGGATTTTCTAAAAAGGGAAGAAGAAAAAAGAACTGCATGTCAAACATACACCTCTTGAAGCTGTCTCAGCATAACTGCCTCTAACTTGCTGAGCATCTTGGGACCTTGGACTCATAAAAAGATGTTCAAGGCATTTTTATGCTAACATAACAGTAGATCTACAAAAAGACCAGTGTGTCATGCATGTGAAATTAAAAATACCGAGTTCAAATATGAAAGCAGGTGAGCAGAATCAGGAGAAAAATTAGGTCCGGGAAATGCAACAAGTACATCTTGGAGAAATCAGTCCTCTTTTCTCTGTGATCCAAGTTAGACTGGCGTTTTGAGGAGGTTGCCAGATACTACATTGGATTGTCCTGGAAAGCCTTGTGTGGTATTTTCTGTGACTCCTATACAAAAGATACTTGCAAAACACTGACTGAAAATCTCCTGTGCTGTGGAAGATAGTACTGGTGTTCCATAGTGCTGGTTGTATGTGCAAAAATATGTGTGATTACCTGAATCAAAAGGGGCCATGCTTTATTGAAACTATTTCATTTGTTGATAATAAGCCATTGATTTTGTTGAACACTGCAAATATCTTTACTTTTTAAGCACAAGTTTTTAAAGGAACAGTTCAAAACATACCTTGGTATGAGAGATTTTTCTTGAGTTTTCTCCAAACATTCTCACTAACATTCTGAGTTCTTCCATCCATTACCTTAGGAACAGGCAACATGCTTTAATCTAGAAGGTGGTTTCCTGTCCCTTCATTATCTAGTTCTTCAGCAAATCTTTCTGTGTTAAGTTTTGTTTTTATTACTAACTGACTACATTAGGACTTAAAAATTTTGAACAGCCCAAGTAGGTGTGGTACTATTTATAAATCAAGGGCAAGTTATGCAGTTTTCATAAGGTGGTTTATATTGCATATTTGAAATCTGGAGGTGTTTCAGGAATGTATCATAAAACCACCTTCCATAAACTGTCTCTCAGGAAACAGTAATGATAACAGAGGCAGACAGATCTCACTTTAAACAAGTTACCTTGTACCCTTGATATACTAAATTTCTGGAATTTTTTTTTACCAGATTGAAAATCTTTCCAGCTTTTTGAAGTCTTATCAGCTTAGTTTTCAAAAGATTCACTTTACTGCTAAGATTTCCAAACACTCAACAATGTAAGGCTATACAGTCACATAAATCTTGCCTCATAAGTTTTACAGATTTACGAAAATCGTAATTGTTCACCATGTACTGGATGAAAGTAAAAATAATTCCATATATAAAACAATAAAAGTACACATATTAATTAAGCTGCCAAAATGGTGAACTTATAACTGCCAGAAAAAGCTTTTACATCTGTGCTTTCACTAAATGTGAGCTGTAACTTTTCTGGATTTTACCTCACTTATTATTTTCACAGAAAAAATGTGTGCAAAGCTTCATGTCTGACAATGTGGGTGTCAGAAGCCTGAAAAGGGTGAAACAAATTGGAAAAGTAGAATGAAAATATATAAAAACCTGTAAAATTACTATGTTCCCTGACCGTAGGCAAGAGCTATATTTAGATCTGCTAACCATAATGGGATACTGGTCAGAAGATGAAGGACAAATTTCAATACGTGTTCATTACCTTAAAGAAATTGCACCTTGGAGTAAGCCTTTTATATTGAAAAAGTTCAGTAGTTTAAAAAAAAAGAAAAAGAAAAAGAAACAAAACAAAACACACTTTTGTGCAGAAAGTAGTTTATTTAGTCTATATCCTTCAGTGTTCATTTTACTGTTGTTAAATGTAACTGTGTAAATAAGGAATGCTTTTCACAGCAGAGATTCTCCATTTTTTCCATCCTTCAGTGAAGACAGTTCACAGCATCATGACTGGTTCATATGCAAAGAAGTCCTGGGAAAGTTCTATTTTAATTTAGTTGTACTGAAATATTTTTCTTGCATGTTAAATACCCAAGGTCTAATAAAACCTATTTACCATCTAACATTTATCTCACTTGGGGTTTTTTTCTGGAGGGAGACCTTGAATGCCTGGAGGAATGGTTAGGATACCACAGATCAAACACAGATATTGATTTTTCACAAAGGAGCGTTTCTTCTGACTGTTTCCTAAGTATTTGAGTTTAATGTATGTTAATTGAAACACAGCATGCATATAAAGTACAAACTAATTTTATTCCTTTACACAATTCCCTCTTCTTACACCAGTATCTATTGGAAACCATCTGGATTTGTAACACTAAATACAAACAAAACCCCATAAATCAGAAAATCTGAAGTAATAAAAGTAAACTTTTCCATATTCTTTTACAATGGACAGGAACTACTCCTTTGAGGAACTCTTTGTGTAACTGTTAAGAAAAATTACGTCATGGGCTTTAGAATGTAGTGTACATATCGATACAGCTTGAAATTATTATGTTATGAAAGAAGCCGTGTCATAGCTGCTTAAAAACACAAGTAATGAGACAGAAACATTAAAAAAATAAAGCCTCACTGGGACTGAATCTGATTCAACAGATTCAGTTTCCATCATGATGCACTTAACGTAGAGACAGAACTAATAGTAAAATGTCCAAAAGGAGACAGTTTATCTCCCCATCTCTCTCCCCCACCTCAGCCTGTCTCCCATAGTCCAGCTCGGAGGGTTGATTCATTGAATTGATATGGAGGGGTCTGACAGGAGGCAAGAGCCAGCTCAAGGCAAAAGTCAAGAGCAGATGGCAAAGAGTGAGGTGGCAGTGAGGAACTTCAGTTCCTTTTGAGTAGGGCAGCCGTCTTCCCCTGTGATATCCATCCTCCCCTGGGAAGCAATACCATCAATTCACTGACACAGTAATGCTGCTTATGCACTACTACACTAGCCCTGGGCCTTCAGAGTTTGGTTCCAAAGTAAAATCACAAAAACTTCTGAATGTATAACTTCATGAAATTGAAATGCATTTTGGTCTCAATGTACCTTACAAAGAATTTGGTAACCTTGTAGTTCCTTAGAGACTGGGAAAATAAGCCACAAAAAGTCACTAGGGTAGAGCAGGGACCAGACCTCATGTCACCCAAGAGCTACTTCTGACCTCTGACTGCCAGGCCAGAGGGAGGTTTAGACTGGATATTAAGAAAAATTTCTTCTTTGAAAGGGTTGTCAAGAACTGGAACAGGACGTCCAGGGAACACCATCCCTGGAGGTGTTTAAAAGACACATAGATGTGGCACTTAGGGATAGGGTGTAGTGGTGGACTTGACAGTGCTGGGCTAATAGTTGGTCACACAGGGACCAGGGCATAAGGCAGCTCTGTTTCTACTGTAAAGAGAGAGAATGGTAGAAGCGTGTTGTGAAGTAGAAGTCAGGAGTATGTCAGCCTTCAGGTGTAGACCAAATAACAAATATTGCCATTACCTGGAGTACTCAAACCTTCTCAAGTGAACAGCAGAGGGATTTCTTCACCAAAGATTCATCCCACCAGCCACAGTTGATGGAATGAAGGCCTACAGAAAAGTTTTTCACAGAAATTAGCTTGGAAAGCAGAAGGAGTGCTGGGTTTGAGCCTACAGGACTAATGAGGCCCTGAGTATACCATCCACCAGGCTTCACGTTTTGGTGGTACTGAAGGATGAATGAGACCCCAGGGAGAGAGATGACAAAAGGCAGGAATGCTAAATGCCAGCCTGAGTCTATGAGAGGGTGCTGATGGCGACTGATGAGTCAATTCCTTTGATGGAGATTGGGAGTCATCAGGAAGATTTTGAGGAACCAAGTTTCGGATACTAACTACACCAAAGGGGAGAGTGGGTGCATAGTCATCACAGCTATTTTGATTATTTATAAAGGAAGGAGTAAAGGGGAAGACTCTCCATAAATCACATCCAAGAAAAAAAAAAAATTAATTAACACCAAGAAGGATACTAAGAGCAAAAGTGAAAAGGAGGTACTGAAACACAAAAGCTCTCAAAATAACAAGGAGATTGTCAAAGTGCAAGTTGAGTTTGACCTTGCAAAGAGAATGAAAGTAAATGGTCAAAAAAATTTATTTCTGTAGTAAACAAGAGAGAATGAAGTAGTTGGCTACACATGGACTGGACAGACTCTAAATCGTTCAGTAGTCTACATATTTCCCAGATCTATGTGAGTACCTTCTCTTTGTCTCAGTGCAGCTGACAGTGCAGATCTGCTCCATGATGAAATGGGGAAAGGTGTGTGGTCATCCAAGTGGTTGCCTCTAAAAAGGACATGCTTCTGAGCACTGACAACACACCTTGTTATTCACTTAGGAGCAGGTAGGGTAGAGAACCTGAAAATCTATTTTTAGCTAGCATTTTCATTATGCTGAGAAAACTGAAACATAAGAATGCACACATAGCATGGGATTCCAGTAAATCCATCATACCAAAATGTCCAAGAAAGTAGAAAGCCTAGTTCTTAATGTGAAGGGGAAAGGATCTAGACACTTGGAAACCTGATAGTTGAAATTCAAAACCATGCACAACTTGAAAACAAAATGTATAAAGGGAATAATTAAGGACATAGAGATAAATAGAAGATGGGATAAAAGGTTACCTAAAGTATCATACCAGATTCAAAAACTCTCTTGTTCTCAGAGATTAAATTAAAAAATAAATTTATATGGGAGATGTAATCTTTCTTTTTAAAATTTATGTGGAATAAGTGGAGATTATTACAAGAATTGTAAGGTGCACCAGGAACAAACTAAAGACAACCAGCAAGCGGGGAAGTACCTTGCCACAAAAATGTTGGATTGCTAAAGAAATTTTCTGATAACAGCAATTTGGAAAGCATTCTTATTAGGGAGGAGAATCCTAATAAACAGGAAGAACTAGATGACCTTAAGGAGTGAAGCAACTGAAATGGGATAATATTTAATGGTATCAAATGGCATACTCTGTACCTAAAGATTTATAAAACAGATTTATGCAATAAACTAGAAGCACATTCGTTGTAAATGTGAGGAGCACACCCTGAATGTGCTAACTATCCACAGAAACTGTTGCCAACATAGTGCAACTACAACGCAAACCTGAAATCTACCAAGGGCCATTTCTAATACAGTTAGGAAAGTATTGGTGGTCTTGCAAAAATCCTGAGAGATCATGTTTGGGCTATTGTATACTGTCACAAGGCAAGTTTCCTTCACCCTAGATTAGACGTCTAAAATTTAAGTACTTTAATATGAACAAGTCATCCATGACTCCTTTATACACAGTGAAGAGAAATCCAGAAAGCCATTAATCTCAGCCTACAATAGTGTCTAATACAAGACTAAAACAGCAGCTTCTGGAGGTTTCTCTCATCTTCGAGTATAAGGTGTGAACACCTCAGATGTGTGAAAATAGATGAGGTAAATCCAGGTCAGGAATAGAGGCTAACTGTTTGACCCTTTTCACCAAGAACAAATATACAAATTGACTCGATAAAAAATTAAAATAAAAAGATGTTTTATCACAGCCATGGTGAAAAAGATCTAGCAGGTTTTAAGTTGAAGGCCAGTGACAAAGCAGACTAGCAAAGAAAGAAACTACATTGAATTACTTCATTTTGTCCCATGGTGTTACATTTAGAAAAGCTAGTTATCCACTTGTTTAATCACATTTATGTTTTGCCAGCTATTTAGAGATAGCCATTCAATAGTATAGACAACTTCATGACTTCACAGTACTTGCAGCATATTTATAGTGTACTCCTTCTAAAGTAAAACACTGTGTATACAAAATTGTCCTAGACTAGCCTGTTCGTATTCGTCAGTGGTTGGCAAACCACAGTGTTTGTCAGTTTGCTAAAGTCGTCTTTGTTTTGCCATTATCTTTCTTTGTCTCTTCTCTAGACACAACTTGGTTAAGATTCTGGATAAAGTTAAGTATCGTTACTAAATTGTTGTGAAAAATATTGCTTAACACACTATAAACAGGCATATTGACCATGACAATAAACATAAATCTTTGAAAATATCCTGCAGAGTAAATGACAGAACTTCAAATAAAACTGTCCTGCTTGGTATAAGGTTATTCCATTACTATGAATTGTGTATCAGCACATATGTTTCTCAAATACTCTATGTTTCTGCACATATGTTTCTCAAATACTCTATGTTTCTGCATTATTTTGCAGTCCTGTGACCTACTCTAGCATTAAATCATAAAAAGTTTAGCATCTGAGTTTTATCCTTGTCTGTAGAGCACACATACCGTTATTGCTTCAAAAACAGGAATAAAACATTTAAACCCCCATGCTGTGTATCTACATAGCCATTTATGATATCTAACATGTGGCATTAAGAAGCATTAGAATCATCTAGCCTTTCAACATCTCATGATTTTCAGAAAGAATAAAACAGGCCACTAGAAGACTTGTTTATGGTCACACCCTTCCCCAGCTCTAACCACAGAACTGTCCTTCTTTGGCCAAAGAACCGGGACTGAATCATTTACCTCTTGTATTTCTTTCTTCTTAATGCAAGTTGAGATATAAAAACAAGGACAAAGTCTTCTTTCTAGCTATAGAGCAGAGCCCTTGTGAAGACCCCAGTGGGATGGAGAATTCCCAGAAAACAGACATTGTATTTCCTTTGGTAGCTTCAATATTCTGCCTGAGGGTGCCCATGTGCCATCATACCTCTCTGGAATGGCTGATCCATAAAATGTGTGCCAAACAGTTACAACTGGTGGATAGTCAAGATATTGCTTGACCTCAGCAGTAACAAACTGTAAGGTGTTTATTCTGGATTTTTTTTAGAAAATTAAGCATATGCATTTGCAGTGTCAGGCTCCCCTGATAACTCCTGAAGCCACTAGTAAACTTCAGCCAAACCTGGAAAAGCTTCAAAAACAAATTAAGTTCCTGCAAGTCTGTGAGGGAGTGGTGGTGAGATAAAGCAAGAAGAGTCTTAAGGTTGTCCCTCTGGAAGGGGAAGGGCAGATGGCACTGCAGGGGAGCTGCAGCATTTGGTACCATTTGCCAGGCAGCAGCAACCTCTAGATGGGTATTCTGGCATGCAAATTTCAGCACCATCTTTTACTCTTGGAAGCCAAATTCACATTTTATCTAAAAAGATACACAAGACCCAGCCAGCCAGTGGAATGATCTGCTTAACTAAAATCCCCTATAGAAAGCTTTAGCCCAAGTACAGCAGGCACAAGCACCTCCAGTGTGGCCTGTTTCTCCTCCTCAGCAGCAGTGGCAGAAGAGCAGAGAGTGACCTCCCTGTGTTAGTTAGCATCATTTTTTGGTGTGGTCTCCAAACTGAATCACAGCAGGACAAATAACCAGATAATATGAATACTACTTTCCTTTTCTTTAAAAGAAACAGAATTCACATCCTGGTGATGTGTCCCCTCAAGAAATAACTCTCAGTCACTATGAAGACTGTAGTTTTTTCCAAAACTGACTTCAAATGCTACAACATACATCTGTGATATCATTTTGGTAATGGCAATTGTGGAAGACTTCTGTGGAGTTCTCTAACAAAAAAATAGGCAAAATCATCACAAGTTATCAAGGTCTAAATTCCAGTATAAATAAATTAATATAGAAGGGGAATCTTTCTGTACTTCAGTTTTTCATGAACCTTCACTCATCTTTCCTCTTTTGTGAAATGCTATGAGGCTAAAATGGAAAGTTGAGCATCGGTTTTCAGAGAATGGGGTACAAGATTTTTGCTTGTTCAAGGTAACTCTGTCTTAGCATATCACCTGTAAAACGAGTAGATTCCAAGGAATGTTTGAAAGAAGGATTCTTAATTCTGCCTCCGGTTTAATGTGACCAGCTCTTGGATGCTTACAGGTGTGCTTAAATGAAGCAGAGTTCTCCAGACCTGCAGAAAAGGGAACACTTCTGTGGCAGCTGGATTCTCATACAATCACATTCTCCATGCAAGGGGGGAAAAGGTTTTATTATTTCATGCAAATATTTTTTTTTTGTGGAAACTAAACATAAATGGCTTAGCAGACTGAAATTGCTGTGAACACTTCCAGTTCAGAGTGGACTCCTGAAATTTATTACAAATACCAAAGGCTGATGGGGGATGAGCTGCACCTCAGAGGTGGAAGGAAAGAATCTCCCAAGTACAAGTCACAATTAATATGTCATCTAGGCAAATTAATATCCCTACTCCCAGACAGAGAATTTTTTTTAAAGGGAGGGAGAAGGGGTGCTATTTTGATTTATAGGAATACTTCAGAATTCAGGGCTTAATTGCACTTTAGCCATGCAAGTTTGTTTAAGATATCACTTCTTTCAAATATTTCAGACCTTCCTTCCTTGAAAGTTCACATTTTCTTAATGACATCTAGTAATGCTTCATAAAGTACATGAGAACCAACTGAGATAGAAGTCCAGACTGCAAACACTGAGATTAAGATCATTAACACACACACACACAAAAAAAAAAATCAATCCATAAAGCAGGTTCCTCTCCCAAACAAAACACTGATACATCTTACTTCCTGATTCGTTAATCAAAGATAACCACCAATGTTTATACCTGCACACTGGATGCTGCCCTGGGAGCAAAGGCCTGGCACCTTCCCTCAGGTGTCAATTTCCTGAACCCGTGTCAGACACTTGGAGTAAATAAGGAAACCCTTGGGGAGAAGTAGCAGAGGGCAAGGACAGGGCTGGTACTGGCAGTGCTGGCTCTGCACCTGCCTCACACCTCAGCACCTCTCCCGCTCCCCTCCCTTTGTGCACCCAGGTGTGACAGGCTGGGGTGTTTCTCTGAGCAGGTCATACTGTAAGCTCTGGAAACAGAGGGTTTTTCCTGCCGTGTGCTTGCACAGTACCTAGCAGACAGGGTCTGTATTTCAGTAGGACTACTGGAATATAAACTTGAAAATAGCACGTAGCACTGGAGCTGCAGACACCCAATCCAGTGCATTTACCCTCTGGGGCTGGTGATGTTGAAAGTTCACTGTGTTACCAGGGAGTTCCTCAAGTGTCACAGGTCCTTGCTCTGATAAATTAATGTCTAATCCTAAAGGTGGCTCATTGGTTTTCAGTTTTAGGCCCTTAATCTCATTCCCTAGCTCAGGAATCTTCTCAGCCTGCACCCAGAGAGATCATCAGTCATTCCTTTGCTCAGAGTTACCAAACAACATCCAATTTTTTAGTAAGATGTCAAAGTGTCTGTCTAAACATCTTCTGGCTTTGGCCTGAAACTGATATGGGTTGAAAGTCTCCAGCTCTTCCCTAAATCCTGACAGCTAGCTAACAACAAATAAAAAACTGCCCAGTGATTTACTGTGTCGATCTCGCATTGTTGTGCTCTGTGTTTCTTTAAGAAAGGTGCAAGTATATGTGTAAGAGTCTTGAAATACAGTGGTTGCCATGGCAATTATCTGTGTTTAGAGAGTGGAGGGGAGTAAAGTTCCATGTAAGTGGTCAGAGTAGAGTGCAAGTTAAACATGCCTCTTTGCAGGTCTAAATTATGTACTTTTCTCTCCCTGCCCCCCACCCCAAATATTTGTGAAAATATGCATAGATTGTCTGATGAGCTCCAAACTGTTCTTGCAACAATGCCAGCTTTTTTTTTTTCCCCTTCAGTATTCCCACTCGCCTATAAATCCTGTGAGAATAAAGCATAAGACTTCAGAATTGCTCGACTGCGCTCCCCTTCCAGGAGTTTGCTTATCTAGTTCATTTCTCCTTAATGGGACTGGGTGCATTACTCTTACAAAACTAACAGATCAAAAATATAGGTATTGCTAAATGGTTGTAAATTTAATGGGAAAGGAATGTTATACAAGTATAAATCATCGGGACAAATATCCCTTAGCATTTATACTGTGCTTTACATTTTCTAACTACTCTGCAGATTTCCTGCTTTTGAAAAAATGTGCATTGTGCCTGGAGCTGAAACATCTATTCTCCATAAATCTTTGTCTTCATGGTCTCTCTTATTTTCATTTAGCAACTCAGATTTTTTTCCCCTTTCCTCACCTACATGATAATGGTGTGATTCCCAGTCTCCACACACAGGCACAGAGGTTGTGTAGTTATTTGCCAGGTGTTCCACTCTCAATGCTGACTCTAAGGCCCTTTGTGGGGCTCTTTTGCTTTTGCATATTCTAATGCTTAAGGACAGTGATGGCGACAGAAATTGTATAGCTGATGGCTGCCTCCTATTTCACAGCAATAGTATTCACCTCGGACTCCACAAAATAAATTATGATTTTCAAAGTATTCACAGGTGAGACTACATTCTGCCACCTCCCGCATGCAACTTCTCCCAAAAATGGGTTGTGTTGGTAGCAGAACTACGACACATACCTTGCAGTAGGCCTGTGTAAGGAGCAATGCTAACACAAGGAATAAGTAATTCTTTAATGCTTATTTAGAATTCACATACAGCGCTGATGCGCTCCACTTGAATATCTAGCAAATTCAGCAAAGGAATTGACACCATGACAGTTTGACATAGCTGCTCTTGAAAATGTGTTGCTAGAGGCTTCTTTAAATATTAATGGGTAAATTGCAAGATGGAAATACGTGATTAGGTACTTTGGAAAAAAGTGCGTTCTGAGGCTCTGCTGGTTTCCAAGCAGTTGTTACGTAAAGGAGCCATAGGTTTCCAGCAGCTCTGAACTAAGGGCATGGAGCTCTATTTACTCCTAGGTCCAGCAGTGCCATGTTGGATAACACTGAAGTTGCTTCATCCCTCAGTTTCCCTCCTTTACAAGTGTTTTAAAAGCTACAGTAATCTTCCTCTGCAAAAGGATGGCATGTTGGCTTATTGTTTTTTAAGTGATGTCAGATCTAAGCTTTACAAAATAATCAAATTATTTGGCCCTTGCCTCACCGTGTTTAATTCAGTCTTACACATGAGGCAATTGGTGACATGGATTAACAATTCAGTTGATGAGGCAAGGAAAGCCAAAGATTACCAAAATATCCTCACAGTAATTAAAGTGTGTGACCAGCATGATACCTCCACAGCAAGGTGGGGTTTTTTGGTAAATATACTCCCTTCTGGTAGGCAACATGGGAAGAGAGGCATTTTAGGAGGGATCTAGGCAAGAAGAGAGAGGGGAGCAGGTAGAGAATAGATGTGGGAAAGGTCTTTTGCGATTACGGTGTACTACTATCAGTGGAGTAAATATGCTGTGCTGGTAAATTGTCTCATTTGCCACTCTGCCAAGGACTGTATTTCGAGACCCTAAAGAATGGCAGATCGCAAGCATCACAGTAGCTACTCTCTTGCAAAGAAAGAGCTGCATTAGTATGAACTTCTCTCTGAGCTAAACTGATCCAGTAATACAACCTGTCAATTGAAAGTCTCTCCCAAAACCACCACACCAGAAAAATCACATTTTACAACTAGGCAATGCACTCTCTTCCCTACCATCTGATTTACTGCTCAGCTACTGCTCTTCAGATTACTCTCTTTATATATCTAGCTGATTCAGTGAGCATGGCAGCATGCTGTAGACTTACTGGACAGCCTGACGAGGCTTGGTAGCATTGCTTTGCGTATCTGAGCGCATTAGTTGCCTCTCAGGGTCGATAAAGGCCCTGCCCCATAGATCCTGCTGCCTAATGGTTCTATAATTACAGTAACCTTTGTGAAAACTTAGCAATAAATAGCATTTTCCATGAGGCTAGTTCTGTTTAGAAAGTAATCACTTGCATATTTAGGGAATGACTGTTTTCTCCATAAGCTGAAGTCACACCATGTCCTCCACCTTGTTCCCATAGCAGTGTGCAGCAAGCAGCCGTACGCTAGTCTGTGGTTTAACCCCCTTTCTGAGGACATGGGTTAAATCTGTATTGTTCTGCTCATGTATATGCACAGGGTCTGAAAGTATTCAAAGAAAAAGGTGTAAGAGCATAAAATGGGTAGAAAAAAGTGTGGCAGAGAATAAAATCAGAACATTGTCCTGGTTACCAGGCAGTCTCCTCACCAGCCAGGGGTACCTCAGATTTGCCAGATCCATTTCAATGAGGCAGGTTAGAAATGCAGAATGTGTCTTAGAGAGGAAAAAAGTCCATCTCATCTCAAAAGTATTCTGCACACTGATGTGATTCAGTGAAAACCTGTATGGTTAACTGTCCTCTTAGACTCAGGAAGGAAGGTTTATGAAACTCTCAATGACCACGTTAGCACCAGAACACATGTGGTCTGGCCGCCTCCACCATGTGTCTGTCACCCACGAATCCCACCCTGCCATGCTTGCCAGGACCGTGGATCAATTTTAACTTTAGTTTACCCTCACACTCTCTCAGCACACCCAAACCAAGGATCAATCCTTCTGTGAATTAATTCCATGCTGGCAGTTCAAACCCTGCTGGATAGACCCAGCAGTTTCCTTGCTCATGGGGGAGCTAGGGGCACAAGCAGTTTACAGGCAGTTCAGCCCTCCATACCACACCAGACACAGAGCTATGCACTACCCGAGTTTACCATTTACTGCTCTTTCATAGGCCTCAACAAAGAGGAAAATATAGCTATTACGAAATAACCTATAGATAAGATCACAACATAAAGAATATCATATCATTTCACTAACTATAAGTTTTGTAAAGTGATGAGCATTTTGGCCCAATCTTGAAAAAAACCTATAGTGTGTTCTGCAAACATTTGCAGCCTTGCACAGTAACTTCTCTTTTTTTCCAAGGCTCTTTGCATGCTTACAAAGTGGTTTGCTGGATTGGGCCCCAGACACTTGGGTACTCTGTAGCTCATTCATATGCTATAATGAGGTACTTTGTACTAGATTTTCAATTTAGTTGTAGAGCTTGGCCCATTTCAGTTAACTTCCTTTGTGAAAGAGGTAATATAAAGCTGGAAATTAAGATACCATAACCAGGAAATACTGAGTTCCTGCATTTAGTCTACTTTAGAAAAGAAATAGTGTCTGTCATTTGTATATTTTAAAATAAATTAAATGCAGGGAGGAAGGTATTAAAGAGAAACACCTTGAAACAAGTGGGGAAACTCAGTCTGTCATTCTGTGAAGAGAGTGTGACAGCATATGGTAGGTAGTGGGTGGTTGTTCTAAACATAACATGTATGTGTCCAACCTAAAATGTTTTATTGGTTCCTACTTATGAAAGCAGCAGCTAAAAATGACTGATGACTGTTCTTTCTATATCAGCAGCGTGTAAAGGCCTAAGGAAAGGAAAAATCAGACTTCAAATTCATAAATGTTTTAAACAACCATAAAACTCCGTTTATCATACTTTTTTTTCCAAGATACCTCAAGTTTAACATTTCCTCTTTGTGAAACCATAAGACTACAATATTTTTATTTATTACTGTTATTTCCTGATAATCCTACAATATATCCAGAAAAAAGGGGAATAATCTTCCCTTCCCCCAGAGTTACTGTAGCTCTCACTGGGACAATGTCCTTTGAGAGAACCGGTATCTAGCACTATATACCAAGGTTAGTTTAATACCAGGGAAAATGCAAATCATGACAAGAATTCCAGATCTACAGGAGAAAAAAGCTTTTCCGCATCATTATCATAAACAAGTATCTTATAAATGTGAAAGATGCACAGAGAGCAAAGTTTTACCATTGCCCCTTCCTTTTTCCCCTCTGAGAGTTATTATCACGGAAGGAACTGAGGCTGAAACTGGGAAATATTACACTGTGCTCCAAATAAGTCCAGTTTGTTACTAACCTGTCCTCCTGTGGCAGCGATTTCTGCATCTGAGGGCAGCTGCCAAGCATGCTCCCTCTTCCTCCCACACAAATTTCATCCTTGTGGTCAGCTGTTTCTTGGAAGCTGAGGAGCATAACTGATATTGCAACTATCAAGCTGTGCACAGAAATGAGCTTACACAACTTTGTGAACATGCTTTTCTTCCCCTCTCCACCCACCCTTCTTTAAAGCTATGTATTTGTTGGTAAAAACAGGATTCAGGTGTCAGTTATGTGGGTGGAGCTCAGGTGTTTTTGCAGACGTGTTCTAATCCCACTCTAGGGATCAGACTGTGCCCAGGTGACTCTGCTGTGAGTGAGCTCAACCCAGTGGGGGGGTGTATCCTTTTGCCCTGCACCAACAGTAACATTGGTATTCCACCCTGCAAAGGACCTCTCAGCCTAAAGAGAGTCTCAGCAGTTAGGCTACTTGCTGGGAAACAAGGGAAGATGTTGTGCATGTGCATTTTGAACCTGTCTCATCTCTGAATTTCACCTCCTATGTAGCCTGAGTTCCTTTGGTCACTTGGGGTACAGAAAGCTTAGTCTGCTTTGGCAGCTGTAGGATAATTCCCTAAAGTGCTGGCTGTGAAAAAGATGAAGCACATTTTGTGACTTTGTCCCAAAGCAGCACGTCAAATTTAGGACAGGACCTGTGCTTTGGAACAAATTCAAAACTGCCTGGGGTTTGCAGCTGCTTTTTTGGGGTGTTTTTTTTTAGTTGGGTGGGTGGGTTTGGGGTTTTTGGTTGGTTTTCATCAATATGACACAACTCCAAGGCTTTCCAATGAAAATACTACAGAGCTGTTCATCAGACAGTGCCTCACCCTCAGTGGAACTGGACTGAGAGCTGCACAAAAGGATTCTAGGGAAAAAATTCTGCTTTGTGTTTGCACAGTCTTACCCCTGAGAAAGGAGAAAACTCGCCTAACCTGCTGTAGTAATGACTTACATCAGAATTAGAGCATGAGAAAATCATTCATGTCTATCCTACCATAATTCGTCCAAGTTTGGAAAACGAAGCACTGCTAAGATGCTGTCTTTTAGTTGTTATTCTTCTAAGAGCCTCAAATCTTTGTAGTCATGGCTTAACATCTCCAGTCCCGCATGCGGAATTTTTATTAAAACAATTATTATTAAATGTTGATCTGACAAAACCTTCAGATAGCTTGAGTTTTATGAGTTCTGTGCATCCTAATTTCATTATTTGTTATGTATATAACCTCAAAAGCTTTTGCATGCTGCTTAAAGGGCCTGCAAGATTCTTGCCCCAAAAGATGCTAATCTATGTAATACACAAATCTCTGAGTGAAGAGATGTTGATTATTGTGGGGGAAAAGCAAAATCAAAACTGTCACAACAAAGACAAGTATGGAAATTTGGATGCAATTTCATTATGTGATCCCTGGTCATACACACGTCATCTTATGTATTTTCCTCAAATGAATTAGAAACAGTTAGTTTTATATAGCACTTTCAATTATTTTATTGATGACAAATATGTTTACACAGGGAATGTCTACAGAGCTATTTGGGAAACTTTACATAGCAATGCAGTACACTGGGGAGATAAATCCTGAGTGTACAGAGCCAGCATTATCCCTGCCTTTTGCAGGAACTGGGAAATCAAGTCACAATATAGAAGGAAGTATCAGGTCACAAAACACCTCAAAAGACTGAGGAGAAAAGAAAGGTCTTTAAAGAGTATTCAACTTTTTAGAAAGTAATTCTCCAGTTACATAATATTCAGTGGTAGATAAAATAATCTCCTCCTTATAAAATTCACTATACTTAGGCCCTTGGTAATGCAATTATGAAAACAAACAGAATTCAGACTCGCTTTATTATAACTCAGAGTGGTTAAGGTCAAAATTTCCAGCAGGGTTTGAAAGAGGGTTTTTTGAGAGTATCTGTATTTCTGGTAAAGCATTTGCTTCAGTGCTTTTTTTAAGTGGGATTAAAAGAGTCATTCTATGCTAAAAGTTTTATATCTTGATGGATATTAAAATCACACATTAAATTATTGCAATATAGTAAATGTAATTAAATATGTTTTAAATTAAATTATTTGAAAGGAAAATCTGCATAACCATTATCAAACAACATTGTCTTCAAAAGTAAAATAGCAGTTTTAATACGTGATTCTTTGCTTGTCTTATATGAATTGTCCAGTTTTACTGTATTAAAATACCAAAGAAAACATAGAAACTATTCATGCTTTTAAAGTATTTTTGTCTAACTAGTTCAAATACTAATTTAAACTGCATAAAACTGAGAGAAAATCACTGAATGTCTGTAAACAGAGGAGAACTTCACAGGTGACATTTACTGGATGTCCTCAATAAAGCAAAATTATGTAATTTCAATGGAAAATGTTACCAATCAGCCTTAATTGCCCGAGTGAACGCAGTCAGCTTCTCTTGAACCACTAACACTGGCTGAGGCCTGACGTAGATGTTTTGTTTTCTTTTAATGAGTTTCTACAGGATCTAACCATGATTTATTTAAAGTGGGAGTACCAACACAGTTACAATGAGAGAAAAATCATTTCACAGTTTTATTGAATGGACTCTATCAATAACATTGGGAGAAACAAATTAATACAACAGGCATTTAAAAGCTAGTGATAAGAAATCATGCGCCAAATCACAAATTTAACGATTATTTAATGATAAACAAAGAAAATGCATTGCATTTCCTCTGCCTGGTTTCCACTGAGGCACCTAGTGTAGTGCCACACTGGAGATGCTACATGGGTGGGGATGAGATGGGCAAAGAGCAGACTCATGGAGGTGCCAATGGGTTATGCAGGTCAAGGAACAAGTGGTGGAGCTTTCAAGACCTGCTTTCAGGAAACACCTTTGTGCAGCACTGGCAAGGTTTCCTTCAGCAAAGAAAGGAAGATCATGTTAATTAAATGCTGGCATCATGCTGGCATGATGCTTGGAGGCATCTCTCATGCATGGGAGAGACTTTCTCCTTAAGTGGGCAGGGACCACTCAGAAGGTCTTGCCTCCAGCTGTGAGGAACATGGACACCAACATTTATAACGGGCATTACGGCAGGGTCAGTGGCTCAGCACTTCCAGTGTACAGCTAACTACTGCCCTGGGAATGAGCTACTTCCTGCTTGTGCTTCTTTTCTTCTTTCTTTCTCCTGCTTGAGCTTCTTCTTGTCATAGACTCTGCCTATCACAACATCAATTCCTCTTCTCACCTTTGCAGCCGGTTTAGTCGAAGAGCTCTCAGACATAACTGACGGGCACTTAGAGGACTGTTTGTGTCAGTATTCCCAAGCCCTCTCCCTTATCAGGTACTCAGAGTGAAGCACATGCTTAAATACTTTACTGGATCCAGGCCCATTCTCACACACATAAACCAGACAGGGACAACTAGAAGTGGTCAAGAAATGACAGGACAGTGCTCACCAGGAAAGCATGTGAATTGCCATTAAACAGGCAATAAATAGCAAGAATTCAAAAAACACCAATGCCATAATCCAGCTGTTAAGTGACCAGGTTCCCAGTGTGCGCACACTTCCAAGAAAAATTAAAATACGGACATGAGGCAAGCAGTTGCCTAGTGGACTGCTGAGTACATGCGATTTATGTCTGAGTAGTTAGTATTATATTACACTCACAAAGTAGTATCCAAATATCAGCAGCTGTGTCTTGTATCCACTATTTCCCTTCTCCCCCAAATATAAACCTTCCTCACCTTTTTAATTAGAAAAGCTCTTTATTAACTATGACATGGAAGTATTTTACATGTTGTTGTCTAAAAATGCCATTATTAAATAAGCAGGAAAATATGTTTGGTGGTAAATAGAGATGACCTTTAAAACAATGTCAAGCCCACACACCCCATGATTTGTGCGTAGGTATGTGTTACTTTAAGTCGCTGTATATTACCAGTAACGTGACAGAGAAAGCTGCTATGGAAAGTATCTTTGATTAAAGAACTGTAGGGTAAATAAATAATTAAAAAAGCTAAAATGCATAGCCAACTTTCCTAGTAAACTACTAAATTCAAACCTGTTCATGGGAGGACTGACTTTATATTCACATCAATATGTATAAAAATCAAATTTTTTTTAATAATGAAAAATGTTTTATAGCAGTTACGTGAGGTCAGGACATCTCTTATTTTCTTGGCTCTTTAAAATCAGCTCTCTCATGCATAACAGAGGAGCACTGCTGTCACGCAAGGAGAGAAGTGGCACTGAGAAATGCAGGAGACTGATTTTACCTGTGTAAAGTGATGTTATTTTTCAGAAAACATCTACAGAAGAAAACTCAATCAGGCAAGGGTGCACCCTAGCCTTTCCCCAGGCCATTCCAATGAAATGCAGAGGCTGTGTGGTGTTATTCCAGGAAATCAGCAAAGATTTTTGCAAGTTGTTGTTGTTGATGCCATTTGTTTCTCTTTCATTTTGTGTTTAGAGAGGAAGGAGAAAAGACAGAGAAGGAAGAAAAGGAGAAGTTGTCTTCAGGGCAAAACACTTACTTTGAGTGACAAATTATTTCCTAAGTATTGTGAACCTTTTCCAAGAAGCCCCAGCAAGCTGCTTTAATATAGAAGCAAATAAAACTATGTAGGAGATCCTGAGTTCATGTCTCACGTGCAGTCCTGAGTCTGTAAAATTTTTCCAGGAGTCATCACAAGAATATCCAGCCACAAGGTCTGTGCTGCTAGGCATCTCTGACAACACAGATTCCTATCATGGTCAAGAATATAGTCATGTAACTCTATAGGTCTTTTGTTAGCTGCAATGGACAATACCTATTGTATTTGTTTTACTTAACTTTTTTTTTTTTTTTTTTTTTACATCTGTGGCTGGTTGGGCAAAGTAAGGCAGCTTTTTTGCCTTAGATGTTGTGTGGGGCTCAGGTAAGGGAAGGGACTCTGTGCCTTTTCAGGACCATGAGCACATGTGGAAACCATGGGGAAGCACGGAATTAGGCAGCCAGGAGGTCAGGAGAGCTACAGATTGGTATTTCTCATGTGCTGGCACTTTGCAAAGCCCTGTTTGGGAAAGTGTTGCAAACAACATGGAGCCGGCACTCACCTGGGATGGATGGATGGATGGATGGATGGATGGATGGATGGATGGATGGATGGATGGATGGATGGATGGATGAGGCTAACTGATGTGACACAGAAAGGTTGTGTAGTGATACAGAAAGGCTATGTGATGTCCCAACACCTCCAAAAGTCACCAAGCTGGTGATATGCAGCCAAGTCTGGAAGAGAAAGCTTTAAGTCTCATTTTTAGTAATTTTCTTCTTACTAATCCTGTTCTAGCCAAACTGGATTTTAAGAGCCCTTTCCATCATTCTAGTGTGCTTTATCTTATGAAGGCTTCAAGAAAGCCTGACCCAAAAGATGAGAACGGGTCTCACCACTATCTACTGCAGATTCTTGTGCTGGCCAGGATCCCCAGCACCTGTGCTCAAAAAGCACCACAGGGCTGAAGACATGGGAAAGCAGATCAGACTGAGTTCCAGGACACCTGGGATTTAACCGGACCCTTATGTAAGGAAGGGAGTGCCAGGGTGTGCAGGTCCGTGCAGACAGACTTCGAGCTCATTGCAACCATGACGCAACAGCTAAATGTTTTACAGGACACTTGCACCATGGGAACTGCACATGGAGGGCAAGGGTCAATAGGAAGAGGTAGCAAGATATAAATAAATAAATGTTCTTATTTTGTAAATGTGAGGAGTCTATGGAGAGAGGGGCAGCAGGACTCTCTCATAAGAAACGACCAGAGGGCAGTGCAGGGCAGGCCTTCTCAGGTTCTTACCCAGAGATTTGGTGAATTTTTCAACTGAGCAATTCTTTGCTGGAAAATAGTGATTCAGCAAAATCACTATTTTTCACAGAAACTTAGCTGTTCTGATTAAGGTTTACACGGAAAGGGGATCTAAAGCACTAGGTCAAATCTGGGCACAAAGAAAGGGAAAGAGCCCTTGCAACATGTTGGTATTGAAAGCATCCAGTTAGCAGCAAAAAAAGGGTTTGGCTTAGTCTAGGGCAGAAGTTTGACCATGAGTTTTCCTCCTCATGAGTGAGTCCAGTGACAACCATGAGATCCAGGAGAGCTCTTTTTCTGTGCTTTTCCCCAGAAAAGCAGCAACACATCTTGAGGATATGTCAGACTGGAACTTCCTTTAAATCTCAGAGCTTCATGGGATAAAAAGATCATTTCCCAGCAAAGATATCCAATTGCTGGTAGTTTTCTTTTCACACTGCAGTGTGAGAGTCTCTTTGACCGGGCACCCAAAAACCACTAACAGAGCATTCCTATGAGAGAGCATGGTAACTGGTGGGGGTGCAGAGACCCTCCTGAGGTGGGTGCCCTCAAGTCCCCACTACTCTCCAGATGCACATAGTGGAGGCACATTTTCTGACAGCTCTATCTGGGCAGTTTTGGATGGCTGCAGGTCACAAGGGGCCAAGGAGGAAGAGTTTAAAGCTGTAGTCTGCATCTCAGCAGAGGGGATAGGAGAGTTGCTTGTACTAACCCTGAGACAATGCAAAATTGCTCCAACTTTCCCAAACTTAAGAAGAAAATTTCTCGGTTCTGCAAATTACCTGCGTTTTGAATTGCCCAGCTCTTTCGGTGGGCATCATGAATGGGCACACTCAGATGCAGATGAGATGAGCAGAAATGAGTCATAGGATGTGCTATGCCTCTCTTCTCCTGCTGAACCTCTGCTCCAGTGGGAAGTACCAGATGAGGAAGGAGCAGAGAGGTAAGAACAAAGTCTGGAAGCAAAGGTCATACTCTCCAATATACAGCTCATGGGAAATTCAGCAACAATCCAGGAGTAAATATTGAACCTGTACTTCTTCAACAGCACAAGCTGTGAACAACAACACATGGATGACAGCCCAATCTCCGGAGTCTGTGTGGCTGTTATTCTGTCATTTACCTAATGAGTTTTAAGTAGACCTGTGGTCAGATCATCATGGTCTTCAGTCGATAAACATAAAATTTAGAGATCCTACGAAATAGATTTGGAACATTAAAAACCAAGTGGTCTGTAATTTTTCATTTGCTCCCTACCCAGACATTTTGTTCTTCATCATGTTTCTTGTCACACCAGAGATCCTGGACAACCCAACTGTGTCCCCCTATGACCTTTTTGGCCCTTGCTCAGGACCTTGCTCCTTCTGCCTCACACCCTGATACCCCTACTGACTTCCAAACACCCCAGTCTTGGTCATTCTTTTCAACCTCCACTTGCCAGCAGAACAACAGCCCACCTCAGCCACTGAATGCCATTGCTTTTCTTTTAGAAAAGCTACCTCCTCTTCAAGTCCTTCCTGTATTAGTTTCTTCTCCACTACTGCTTCCACACCCAAATTTTTTGCCTGCTTTGCTTCTGCCTGTGCTAGATTATACACTCTGCTGAGAACAAGACCTCATTTTATTTGTTTTGTAAAACATCCACATACATTGATGGAGCTGTATAAATAATTAATACATGCCTTAATCTAAAGATTATGAAGAAGAAGGTGGTGATTGCTGCAGAAAGATTAATATGCAAAAAATTACTCAACCAGACTATCATTTTGTCTGGCGACCTATGAAAGAATTAACCCAAAGGAGACCCCCTTAAGTACTTTTGCAGATAGTCCAATGAATTCCAGGTATGGCTTCACTTTGCATTCTTCATTTTCCTCTTTCTTCCGAGATATATCTGCCTATCTTATATGCAAGCATACACATATCCTTGCCTGTTCCTTTGCGGACAGTTTCTTCATACCATTTCATGCTGCAGCTACTGCTAAATATTATAATTCTTTTTACAGTGCAGGCAGGGCAGCTAAAGGGCTCTTACAGAGATCTTAAGCTGCACAGTATATAGCTCTTGAAACAAGGTCTCTGAGCTGCAAGCCAGATGCAGAAACGCTTGCTGGTTCTAGACTTCTTATTTTCTAAATGTACCCTCAATCCCTAAGCTCACTTTCTGCTGGGAGGTAGGACAGGCAGATAAGCACAGGCAAGGTCTGTCAGCAAGTGGCACAGATCCCTCCAGAACAATTTGGTTGCCCAGAGTTCTGGCCAGGTTAATGAATCTTGGAGAGGGGCAGGACTCATTAACAATCAGTAGCCAGCCAAGTTACGCTGCTTCCCAGATCCCAAACTCAGTACTTCTGTACCTATCACCTTACTTGGGTTCAGCTCAGATCTGCTGGACCCTTAGGAGACTTGAGGAGCCTCAAGTGGGTGGGAGCTGTGTGTGTATCAGAGAATGGAGATGTTTTGTCCCCCAACCAGGAAAATTCCAAGAACTCTTGGCATGACTGTTCAGTGACCACTTGATTTTTTTTGTGGGGCTGTCCCAGTGTTTCTTCTGTACAAGAAGGAGAGGACATAGAAAGGAAGCATCTGCAGCTGGGGCAGTTGAATCCAGCCAGTCCAACACAGCCTGGAGGGGAAAGGTATGTTGTCACCCTTCTGTCTTTCTAGCAATGCCTTACAGGGAAAAAGTAATTTTATGATGGTTGGAGCTTTCCAATGCCAAAGGAGAATGAAGGAAAGTTACTTAAAAGCCAAAATCAGGCTTGCACCAGACATCATGGTAGGAGCAGCCGAGCAGAGGATGTATACTTTCTACCCATAGCAAAGCCTTCACACTAAGCAGGACAGAAGTGATCTGGGCTCTCAGGGCTGGTGAAAGAGCACATACAAGCCTGAGTTTTTATGCCTGGGATGAGATGTTAGTCCTGGTAAGGACTGTAAGGTGGGAACCTTAGGAAAGCATACACAGCTGAATTAGGTATCTCAGTGAGAGGCAGTTGTGCCTTGTCTGGTGACAGTGACAAAAGGTAGAGGACAGGTGAAGCTGGCACAGAGAAGGCCAAGTCTGGAAGGTTTCCAGGCACCCTAGCAAGCCCTTGCACCCATTTTCCTCTTCATCCCTACATGAGCAAATCACTGCCAGTTCCTGCTTTCCTTCTGTTGGTGCCAGCTTGCCCCTGGTGGAATAGTAAAACATGAAACTAGATACAACAGGGAAGCAGAGGGAATAATGCAGCACTGGGGGCTGCTATCAGTTTTGCTAAAATTCATTTCTCTGTTTTCTGGGTCAGACCTCCTGCAAACTCTACCACATGCAACACATGGCACCCACACACCTTCCTGGACAGAAAAGGGAAGCAGATCTTGCTCTAGGAAGCAGGGATGGGCGACACCTGCCCACCTCCTAGAGACGTCATCACTGCAAATTTGCCCCTTTCTGTCTTTTGTGAGGATGGGAGGAAGCCCAGAGGCCTCACAGTGTGGTTCCTGTGACCCCTTGTTTAACCAGGTGTCTAGTAACTCACCCTTTCCCTTCCAGTCCCTTTGAGGCTCTCATTGCTCCAATGTCACAGCTTGCTTTTTTTCTCTTACAGGATTTTTATCTTTCTTCCAGATCTTTCTAGAACTTACCTCAAATGTCACAAAATAACCTTCAGTATTCTGAATACAATAAATCACCTAAGCCTGCTAATTCCACTTCTTGCAGAAGACATTCAACTTCTTTTAGTTTCAGTGGGAGCTGAGGAGATTCAGTGCTTTACGAGATCAAACCTTAAAAGCAGGCTTACTGGTAGTGCCTGAAGCTCAGCTTCTCCTTTGGTTTACATCAAGTGATAATTACCATTTGTTCTCTTTTCTATAAATTTGCAAATCTTCAGCAAAGATACCGATTTCCTTGATGGTGTAATCTATCCCATTCCATTTATCAACCTATTAAAAAAAAAGAAAAAAAATGGGTACTTACGTGGATTAGGTGTTTCAGATAATTCCCAGATACCGGTTTTCTATTTTGCTGATTTCTGTGTTCACCTGCAGGCTTTCCTTATCCTTTTCTCTGCTTGGCTCCAGCACACAAAAAGGGAGACTCAATTGCCCAAACACACATTCCTCAGTAACAGTTTACATTAACGTCTCTCTGCTTATCCTGTAATTGCAGTGTATGTACTGTGGCCTTTTGCATTCATGTTTGTGGAAGAAGATGTGTCTCGTGTACCTGTTTTATTTATCATAACACCAAGAAAACAGAGGCACTTTGAAGTACAAATTTAGAAAGTGCACAACCAAACTGTTCATAAATATGATGGTTAATCACTTCATCCATGGGTGAAAAATGCTGGCTTGAGAAATGTTTGGTGAACAGGGCATTCTGTGTTGCTACTTTTGCAGGATCCAGAAGACAGATTAAGCTGTGAAGATTGTTCTTACGTATAATTTTTGGCCTTTTGGTTTACAATCAATGCCAGTGTTCGGGATACAAAAGAGTCACCAGCAGTAAGTAACGGTTTCTGATCACACAATTAAGTTCTCATGACTACACAATAACTGAACCGTGTTGCAGTTTCAATTAACATGATGGTCTCTGTCTCCAGTCCAAATATGTTGTCTAAATCATGGTGCATTAAGTTAACTAAATTGAATAAATAGATAATGGCATTAAACAACTGCTAGGGTGAATAAAATGCCTTTCAAATGAAACGAGAGGATCAATGCTCCCTATGTGCTTGGCTATACTGTGCATTATAGTGTGCCTATAGAACAGTTTAGCATAGAAAGGTTCAGCCCTGCAATGTGCTACATGTTCTGGATGCTCTCCAGACAAACCCTAAGCACAGTCTTGATTTCAACTACATTAATAAGCCCCCAAAAAATACAGCTAGGTATGCACTCTTAGGGATGTAAACCATGGTTCTCACAACATTGTGGAACCCAGCCCTTGACAAGGAGAATTTCAATGTTATGGCAATAAGCACCACAGTCTAACGTCATCCTGAGCCTCCTGAGCCAGGGAGCGGAAGGGAGGGAGGGACCTGCTCCCAGGGACAGTCCATGCACAGGCTCCTGTACAAGTCAGTGATTCAGGATCAGATCAAAAGGGATTTAAGCTATAGCTGAAAAACAGATGGGGAGTTGGTGAGGTGGAAAGGGAGAGAATGCAATTAATCCAGACAGCTGGCATGGCAGAGAGGCAGGCCTGACCACCAGCGGTGGAAGAGAGCAAGGGGAGAGCCAAGGGGTGGCTGTGTGGGAGGTGCTGGGTAGCACTGGTGGACTTGCATGAGTGCACAAGGCATGGGCACAAAGAGGCTTCCAAAGCATGGCTCCTAGAGTAGAAAATTAAATTGCTAAAGCTCATACTAATTCTGAAGACCTTATCATGCTGGAGGTGGGAACCTCAGATCTCAGTGATCCTCTTAACTAATGTGGGGACCCCTGCTTGTGTGAACAGCAAGGGACCCAGCAGCATCCGCAGCAGCCTGGCATTTGTGGGGCTCTGGAAAAGAGCCCAGGAAGGAGCAGGAGTTAGGAAAGCATGAAATGTTCAGCATTCAAACAAGTGATCATCAGAGCATACATTAAAACTAGAGAGCTAGATCTGCAGAAAGGCAGATGACCTTTTACAAAACAAGATGTCAGTCAAAGAATCCTGTAACCTGTGTGCAGTGTCTTGCACAAGAGCAACTGATACTGCAGCAGGGACATATAAGCAGAATATATCCTAAGTCCACGCTAACATGGGGATACAAAACATTGTGAGAAAAAACATATGCAAGAAGCTCTCTGCCCACTGGAAGCTGCTTGGTGTGCCAGGAAGCCTGTAGGCTTTCCTGACTTTCTTGGGATAAGCTTTACCTCCTGACACAATGAATAGATCCTACACAGCAGAGTTTCAGCCACTACTTTCATAAAGCAGACTGGTGCCCTGTTGATTACAGAGAAAAGCTAAAATAGTCTGAACCAAAAGCTTCAGAATCACAGCCAAAAAATGGCAATATTTACTTGCATTTGATGATGTTTATGGGGCTTGTGGGGGCTTAGGAGTGCTGGGGACAGGCAATATAGCAGCAGCAGACAGAAGGCTGAACCACAACCTCCTACCACAGGCATGTGGGCAGCACGGCTGCACTCCAGGGATGGTGCCTGGTCATCTGTGCACAACACAGGCCTGCTAAACAGCTTCTGTCTTTGGCTGTCCAGGGCAACAGAGCAAGCCCTGATTAATCACGTTTTAGTGGGTGGAATGACAGTTTCCACTGTTCAGTAAATATTAACCTTAGTCAGCACGAACTTAACTTTTTTTTCTCCCTCTCCTTTTAATCATAAATGTACATGCCATACCATTAGTCTGAATTCGATATCAAAGGCCCTGCAGAGTGGAGAAGGCTTTCTGAAGACTTATGAAGGGGACCCTGTGATGTGGTTGCCTGCGGTAGCACAGACTGGATACAGTCACCTTAGAGGTCCCGTCTGGCCCTGTCTATTCCTTTCTCCCTCTGTACAGCTTCGTTCTGGGGTATTTCTTTTTTAAATGTAAATTTCAAATAAACTTTTGTGCAACAGTTAAAACCTGCTGAAAATGTGTGGAACCACAGGTTGTGATCTAATTTGTGAACTGGACTTCAAAATAGTCACAACCCATAATCTGATCCACTAGCCAGCTCCAATCCTTCAGCGGTAGTAGCAGTGAACTATGATACTGTAAGAACATTAAAAGGTATCTTCTTGCTGAATAAAACAACATGCCAAAACTAGAGAGAACTAGGAGACAGAAGTACTGTGAGGATGCAGTTAAACATGATTTCACCTCTCTAGTATTTATTGCAGCAATGCTATAACGCAAGTTAGTTCAAGAACTTCAGCAAAATCAAACCAAACTACCTCTGCAAGCTTCTGGTTTAATAGGATTGCTTTTGATGAAACTCTCTAGAATCTCAGGATCCAAACAGAGCTAATTCCATTCTTACTATGATTTTTACTGGCTGAAACTCACCACATAAATGTAAATGTTTGCTTACATATTATTTTAGCATTCTACAATAAAAATTATAATTTGGAAATATACAAAACAAATCCTGTGAGTCTAAATTATTAATGCTTTATGACAGTAAGATTGCTGAAAGCAGTATAATTGATCAAATTTTCACCAATTGTATGGTATAAAGTAAAGCATGTATTCTCAGCTGTTAAATCCTTTTTAATAGTATAAACATTAAATTTAAGCAAACTTTCTTTTGTGCCACCTTGATTTAGAAATGTTCATTTTAAATCAAAGCAGTTAAACTCAACACTGAAGGGGTTTTGATACGTAACTTAATTCTAATAAATTTTAATGGCTGTTGGTTTTCAGACATAGCATGTGGAACTTGTTAATTAAAAGCCACTTCCTTGTGTTAGGTCTTGATCATGTTCCAGCATTTCACACTTAATGTGTTATTAAAACCACTCTTTGACAGCCCAGACCTGGGAGGCTCTGAATACCATCAACTTCCAATGAACCTTCTAGGTTACTTTGTGCTTTGGAGGTTTTACATGGTTTAAAAGTCAGGCTGGACTGTTATGATTGTCCTAGCTGGATGAACACCTACTCCCTGTCTCTGCATATCCCTGAAGGGATCAAGTTCAGGGCTGTTTCCTCACCAAAATTAAATTTTGAGTAGTTAGGAGCAGACATAGAGTACACACGTATTAGTCACACTTACCTGATGGCTCACCAGTTTTGCTTTGGTGCTCCCGAAAGAAGAACTGCGAATGCTGAAATCAGACCTCAAATCTTTTGGAAATAAAAGTATTATTTTATCAGCTATAGGGAAAAGTTTTGGATAAAACAGGCTAAAAAGAACTGTGGTTCTCTCACCTTTCTCCACCAGTAGTTTAATGACATTTATATCCTTTGGCTCCTGCAGTGGCTTATTTGACATCATCTTAGTCACATGTAGATCCCCAAAGTATGCTCCTCTTCTGCAGACACAGAGGCTCACCGGTCAGAATGTCTTATCCTTGGCATTTAGATTTAAGTCCTGATTGCACAAACCAAGGGACTAGACTCAGCGTAAAGCCTAGCCAGGTTCCCAAGATACCTCTACCTCCTCACAGCTTTTCTAGTACCTATTGTTGCTTCTGCTCTTTTTGCACTCTTTCCTTTTATCTAGATGGAGTCAGGCTGAGGTATTAACTCAGGTCAGTGTATGGCATTCCCAGATCATGCCAGAGCAGCCCCTGCTGTACTGCACTGGATATGTAGCTGGAGTCCCTGTGTAAAGCTCAGCACAGAATTTACCCTGATGGTTCCTCAGTTAGAAGCAACATTTTCCTAGGAAGACCACAGGTAGCATTTTGAGGTTTCTAGTCTTGAAAGCTTTCAAGTGAAGCCTTTCAAATGATTAATTGTCCCTGCCAATGAAGTGCTCATCACAGAATCATAGGATCATAGAATGGTTTGAGTTGGAAGAGCCCTTAAAAATCATCTAGTTCCACCACCCCTGCCATGAATAGGGGCACTTTTCACTAAATCAGGTTGCTCACGTGTATGTGTTGTTTTAACAGGTTTCATCTTTCTATTTCTCAATTATGCAACCTTATTTTTTCTAGTGTATTTTTCTACATGACTTCTTTGCCTTTTGAAAAAGGAAAATCAAGTAGTTCTTTATTTTGTGATTCTTCTTTCACTTCTCATTTACCCTTGAGGATTTTTATTCTTGGTCCTCTCTGTTGACCCTCAGTGATTCCCACTTCATTATCCCCACCAGGTTTCACTGTGAACCTACTGTTCAGGATGCTTGTGCACGGTCCTCCCATCCTCAGGCCCCATCTTGGACTTACAGATACCACCACTGGCACAGTGAGCACTTCATGTACAGACATGTGAAATACCACTTTCCATCTCTGTTTCCTTCAGCCACTCTGACCTGCAAGGTCTAGTTATTCTTTGGCATGAAGAATGGTAGTTATGACTCTGCAACTTGGGCTTAGGGCTGTCAGGAGCACTGAAAGGCAGATTCAGTTTCTACTCCTGTGCTACTTAATATGGAACTGTAGAATAATGAAACAGAAATTCAGGTCTTAATCTCAAATCTCTTCCTGCACATTCCTGACTTCACTCACTCCTGAGCAGTCTGGCTTTGATTAGTCAGATACTCGCTGGAAGAAGCAGCAGTACCTGCTGCAGCCAGATACATTTTGCGGAAGCCCGACTCTGCACACAGTGGTCCTTGGCAGCCAGCATCACCCCCAGGTCGGTGCCTGCCGGCCTCTGTGCAGTTCGGTGAGGACTCTGCTGAGACGAACTTTTTTGAGGCAAACCTGTGAGTGAGTGCTAAAGGTCAAAATGCTGGCAGGGAAGACATGTACCAAAGCATAAAGGAGCTTTTTTGCGGAAGTGCTCTTGGACAAATATACTTAGTTCTGAGGAAATGCCAGGCTAGGCAGCTAGGGGATTGAAAGCTGTCCCGTTAACCAAGGAAGAGGCAGCAGTTGCCTACAAGCCTGTTGTCCAACCAGCCCCACTCTGGCAGCACCTGGCAGGGCCACCTGAGCAGCAGGACACCCAGCTGCATGGCCTCATTGGCCCAAGGGAAAAAACAATTAGGAGAGCTTGAAAGTGCTAGTGGGATCACTGGAAATGTGCTAACAAGTGAGGTCCCAGCATGGACTCATTTTACTACAGCAACTTAGCAAGTGTCATCAGCTAGCTATATTTGCTTACTACTGAGCTGCACTGGATTCAAACCCTCTTCCCAGTGACCAGGGGGCTTTCTGACACCCCAAATCTATTTTTTTTAATGGAAAGCAGTTACCAAGATGTATCACACTTGGCAGGTTAAGATCAGTGTTATCGTTTTTACTAACAAATACCCATGCATTGCAAAAGGTCAATAACCTGGCAAAGGAAAATGTACAGCTAGTCATAAAGAAGCTTTTCTGTGGAAGTGTTCTTGGATAAATAAACATGAGTTCTTGCAAACACTGTGTACTCTCCAGATGCAAATATTCCAAAGGTGTACTGAAAAAACCTGAGATGGTTCCAGCTCAGCATTTTATTGGTAGGAGATGGTGAATTTTTGGTCAGATATTAAGTACAACTTAATGAGAAAAAGTGTTTGTTTGCCTAACCAGACTTACTGCTTACATCAAGATGTTGATAAGAGTATTCAGAACAGAAAAGGATACTTTGGATAGTAGAAAACACCTTGTGCAATGTAGTGAAATTAGATATAGAGCAGGCTGCAGGACACAGGTTGGAAGGGAGAACGGTGGGGGAGCAGTTTACAGAGTTCAAACAGGGGTAGGATGGGTTTGGTTCTGCAATATCTGCAATATTGGTATCATTAGAAAATTATAGGCTAATTTTGTGCTTCTTCCTTCTGCATTTTATCTTTACTCAAGCCTGGTTGTTGTTGGAACCCAAGATTCATACTTGCTGCGTGAAAGATGGAAAATATATTCACGGGAAAGTAACTCTGCCGGGCTGGGAGGGTGAGGTGCGATGTTGTTTTAGTGTTCAGGAGTGCACCTGAGAGAAAAGGTTTAAAACCTCTGGGCTGTTCCAAGGGCATAGAGGAGGTTTGAGGCATCATTGAAATATACCAGTCCCTGCCACCAAAGCAAACACCTCTCAAGGTCTGGCACCCTTGCCACGGCCCCATGGGGAATTTCAGGGCAGGGACACTGCCCCGTGGGCAGCTAGACAGTCCAAGCTTATTAAAACCAGTGGTTTGTTTTCTTATCTTGTCCTCATAGTCTTAATTACTGTTGCTCCAAGCACACCACCGCCCTTCTTCCATGAAAGCTGGACAGAAAGCACCTGTTGGGGTTAGGCAGTTCACCTCCCTCCTGCTTTGGGATTACTTCTACTGTATACTTCCTGGCTTTTATTTTCCCCCAGAATAACATCAAAACCTCTAAGCAGCACATCTTTCTCCCCCTCCTCCGCAAGCCTGGCACTAGAGTTTGGGAGAGGGCACAGCTCTTCTCTCACTATTCAGAAGCTGGAAGTGCTCATTCTCTATCCCCTCAGCTCAAGAAGAGGAGCTTGGTTTGCATCTTGGTGGAGATTACGCAAAATATATGTGTTTAGCCTCCAAACCAGCATAAGATACGCATCATACAGTAGTCATCTGCAGACTGGGGCTTAAACACAGGATGTGTGTAAGCAAATCAGAAATGCATTACAGAGCCTTGTCATGCAAACCACACTGACATCTAGGTATGGCCTGTCATCAGGTTTGCTTCTGCAACAGGAGGAATTTGGTGCACATGGCACTGAGCTCACCCTGAGACCTGAAGCCTACTTTTCTCCTCCGAGCACCCAGCAGCACACAGTGCTTCCCAGAAAAGGCACTACCAAAAGTCTGAGATTGTTGTGGAGGGGGTGGGTGAACCCCTGCAGAGAGTCCAGCTGTGCACAAAGCCCTTTAAACAGGCCTGGATCGGGTGTCATATAGCAATACATCCCAAGACAACTGCTGGAATGTTGCTGACCCCTCTGCTCTGGCCCCAATTGTAGCCGTTTCCCAAGCCACTCATAAGTCTTCTGCTGACCAGAAATTAGAGGTCATTACCCTGCACTGTGGAAGACTCTGACAAAAGACCACCGCAGTGTGTAACCCAGCCCCAAAGTCCAACCAGAGCAAAGCTCTGAAAATGAGGCTCTGACTCTCTCAGTGCCCACTGTCTGTTTTGGTTCCTGCCAGCATAGAGTGGTGCCATAGTCCTGCTGCTCCTGCAGCAGAAGCTTCCAACTTGCTGCCTCACGCCCCCTGCTCCTGTCCATGTCCTGCCTCGCATCCCAACACACCTTTCATCACTCGTTCCATAGCCAGGACAGGACAGAGCTAAACAGCAGCAGTCTCCCTGCAGAGCTCCCCAGAGAGATCTCAGGCACTGGATGCTGTGCTGCTGGGGGCATTGCACTCCAAAACCATCGACACCTGGATGCACCCCAAAACCATCATCACCTGAATCCCCACCTTGTTAGGGGAGGTGTGTTTCATCGCTGCTCTATTTGCTGAAAAATAGGGAAAGAGGAAACTAGCACCCTTTTAGTCATAGTGTAAATAGTTTTGCAATGTTGCTTTGGAGCCCAGGAGTTTTCCCCTAATACACTCACACAGAGGAGTCCAGGAGAGAGGTGGGGAAAGCATGTCTGTGAGACAGGGGGCTTAGCTGGCCACTTTGTTCAGCAGCCTGAGATCCCCATACTGGATGCCAGAGGAGACACAAGAACCCACCCCAGGCAGCAAGTGTCCACTTGGGATCCCTGCACAGAGCTCCAAAGTCCATGGCTGCCAGCTCCATTTAGTGCTGTGACAGAGCTGGGTGGATCCAGGATACCCAAAACTGCTGCAAAGGGCGTGTTCTTGCTCTAAAAGGTCTAAAACATCTTCCACATCTACTGCGTAGGTCATGTTTCTGTTGCAGTGATGACTGACTTTGGAGGACAGAAGTAGGAGCAAAACTTCATAGATATGAGGGCAGCTTGCTTTTCTTCTTGCCATGTACCAGAGTGACTTTTTATTTTTTAATCCATTTTTACACCAACCATTTCCCTACTGATTCACTGCTCATTTCCTTTCTTCTTTTAGTCAGAGACCAAAAATACTCACAAAACTCTAAGAAGCTCACTGTACTGTTTGATAGAAACACATTATCTTTACCCTGTGAAGGGTCATGCTGCCAGGTGACCCTCTTCAACATAAGATGAATGTTTGATAGTGTCCCATTTGTTCCCATATTTGTTCCCGAAATGTGAGGCTTTCATCCTAAAGGCAGGCTTAGTACAAGAAACTGCTGAAAAATTAAAATATCTGTCTAGATCTGTGGATTTAACAGATTTGCACAATTCCTGTTTCACTCACAAACTCACATTTGAATCAAAATGAATTCTTCCTGTCTCTTTTCCAAGATTAAAGTTAAACTTACGGAAACCCTAGAGCAAAAACATAAAATGGAATAAGCAGAAGCACAGAAAGCGCAGTCCTCACAGAGAACAGCAAAAGCAGGAGAGTAAAACTGTTCATTTCTGAAAGCCAGGTAGCCTTCATGCACTGGTTGTACATTCAGTCCCTTTTTAGACAGCTGCCTCCATCCAGCTCACAGTTGTTCACCACCCACTTGAACATTATCCTCCCCCTCGATCTGGGGGACTCTCTGTCTCCTCCTCCTCAGCACAGTTATGTGACCTTTCATTGCCAGGACAAGCTGTCTGCCTACATCTCACTGCAGGTAAAAATCACCAGGGATACCATCCATTAGCCCAGTCTCTCCTCCCCTCCTCCTCCTCCTCAGAAACCTGGCAGAGGCTGCTGTCTCCATTCTTTTATCCAAAGCAAGGCTGTCCTCCAGAAAGTGTCTGCACATCACTTCAGGTATGCCCTGGAGGTACCTGCCTGAAGCAGACTGAATTGTATCTCAGTTTGAAGCCTGACGTATTCTGAAGCAGACAACATGAACCACCTCCCTTCTGTTTTTCCCCTGGATCATACAGTGGTAAACTCCAGACATCCCTTATTATACTACTTTAAATCATAGCATTCAAGATCTTTTAGTTTATTGACTGGTGCCACAAATTCTTTATATATTGTGACATAAGAGGCAGTTTTTGGCTCATTCCTCACTTCTTTATGTTTAGAGCAGAGAAACAAAGGAAGGGGAGGGTGGAGTAGTCTTACACTGTCTATTTAAAGGCGGTGATGGCTGCATGCAAACCAAAGCACACAGCAGTGGAAATCACAAGGCTGGAGAAAACAGTTGGATGAGTGTCTTCTTTGATGACTTTTTTCCTTATGCACAGTGAAGGAAAAGAGATGCAGAATTCACACTTCATGCAAACTACAAAAATTGTCGAGGATGTACTAATGAGAATTAAGTGCTGGTAGGTGCTCTCAGATGTCATCTGAGAAACTGAAGTGGTGAGTACCAGAAATAGGTTGCCAGCTGTCTCTGGTCATATTCTTTGTACAAGAATGCTAACAGTTTCCCCCTCCTATACGCCCAGGGACAAACTCTGCCATCGTGTAAATCCATGCAAGCTTCAAGCTTCTGCAGGACTGCACAGCTGTAAAAGGAATCTCACAGTTTTATTAAAGGCTGAGAAAAAACATTTGGCAGTGCTGCCTGCTGTCAGCTACCACCTTTCTGGGAAGCTCTAGCAGTCCTGCCTGACTTGCAGCATCTCACCGCCCATAGCAGGCTCAGCAGATTCAGCATATCAGGAGGACAATATTTTAACTCACCACACTGTGGGCAAAAATGAGATGGGCGCCAGGCATACTGAGTGTAAGTCAGCCGGATTACTTGCAATTGCATTATTCCCTGTGTTTGCCTCTCCCTGGGTGGTGCAGCCTTCTCCATGCTGCACTGCAGCTCTGCTGTGCTTTGCTGCTGCATGGGGAATTCCATCCTGGTCTGTCATAATGCAGACCTCAGGGCTGCCTTCTCCACAGTGCCCGGAGTGGATGAAGCTGTTTTGAGGTGTGAATCCTCAGGAACTGCACCCACATGCATATGAACAAGTTTTTTCCAAAAGCCCCATTGTTCTCAAGGAGGACGGTGCCAGCTCAGTTTTCTCTGTGACAGGCCATATATTTAATTTTGGAAATTAATATGCTCTGATTGAAGGCTGGCCACTATGTCTTCTTACAAACTTACAAATGTCTCCCAGTAATTGTATCTCTGGTTTGAAAATTGTCTTACTGAAATATCCTCTGCCCCTAGCTTGGTCCAAATCCTCCTTAGTGCACAAAAGATACAGGGAAAATTTTCAATTTTACTTTATGGTTAACAATTACTGGAAAAAAATCCCCCTTCCTCTCCTGTAGTTTTACCAGTTATTTCTGCTTTACACCACATTTCTAAATAATTTACCATCTCTGAATATCCCCTTTCCATCCACTGTTCCTTAGTACACAGACTTTTTCCAACTTGAGTAATTAGCCAAATTTCAGTGTCCTCCCAAAATATTGTTTCCACTGGGAAGAGAACAATGCAAAAAATAATTTTTTTTCTTCTTTTTTTTGCTGCAATGCTGTTTATTTAAAGACTGTACATAAAGACCTTCTGCCCTGAACCCAGCATGACTCAAACCGCAAGAGACGATTTCTTTGCTCACTGACCGAGTGATTATTCCATCCCTCAAGGCACCCCAAAATACCTCAAAGGCTTCCCCACTCTCCCACAGACCTTGACCCCTTCTCCACCACCTCCCCTCCAGTTTCCATTCCTTGTCCCATACAGGCAGCTACCATCACACAGGTTTACCCTCACAGGCTTCCTGAGCAACTCCTTCCCACCAGCCCAACAGGGATGTTAAGCGTCTTTGGTAGCTCCTAGGTGTTTTGACAGCCTGTAAAGCCAAAGCCACTTCATTCTCACTTTAAGCTTGAATTGCACCTTGTTACATCCACTAGGAGCAATGAAGTTTCTCCCAGGTTATCAATTCAAAAATTATGATCTGTGTTTTATTGTTGACCTGTCTTTTTCTGATGGCTGTGTTTATTGGAACTGTAATGAAGTTCTCAATACCTCAGTATTGATGTCAAAGGGGACAATGTTACCATGGCTGGGTACAGCCCAACTCTCTGGATGCTGTGTCAGCTCCCGTGGAATCTATCTGACATTTTTAAGCCGGTGAAGGAAGCCTGTACTAGGCAAGCTGTGCACAGTGAGCAGGAAACTCTTCTATAAGAAAAACCTCTAACAAATGGGAATTGGAAAAACCATTGCTGAGATGTTCTTTTGAAGGAGGAAAATGCCGCCTCTTAAAATGAAATCAAACAAAGCTGGAGAAAGAAAGATAACAAACCACATGCCAGACAAACTGCCACTCAGCTAATACATTACTTTCTAAATATAAAAACAACCTACTGCTTATACTGACAGTTGAGCACATAAGCAAGAAGGGAATGATGTATAACACCATGCTGAGCTGAGCCTGTAGAAGCACATATTCGTCTTAGTTTCCTTTCTGTAATTGTTTGTGAAAGAGCGCTGGGCAGAGGGGAAAACATCCAAAGAAGAGTAGCAGAAGCATAGAGGTTGCTCAGCTGAGCCACTTTTATCCACAGGGGTTGTCAAAACTGACAGCTGACACCAGTGTCAGAGGGACTCCAACCCCTTTTCCCCCTCAAGACAATTTGTTGCTTTGTTCCTCATGCAGCTGCTTAGAAACCCTTCTAAAAAATCTCTGTAAGCAAATGCAATAGCTTCTGATATGCTTGACCACCAAGACAACTCTAAGGCTGTCTCCAAATTGATCCTGAAACCCATTTCTGGAGAGATGCAAGAGAGGAAATGTTCATATTTCCTTACCCTTATCATCCCACTCCGTTCATTCAGTACTGCAGATAATGTTCTTCAGTCTTAGCCAGTCTTAACAGAGGACACCCTGAAGATTGACAGATTTCTCATTTTATTCCAATTCCCTAGTCTCGTGCAGACAAAGAGTAACACAGCGAGAAAAACAAAGGAGCAGATAATTTTCTTACTCATAGTTCTGTAACCTCTAATTTCTCATCTGGCCAGCCCCACCAGAACTCTATTCCTACACTGCACTTTCCTTTCCTTTTTAAAGTATAATAAAATCAATTCACTTGTGTATGAAAATATTTTTAGATCTAGTTACAAGAAAAAAAAAATCCATCCATAACAGTTCTTTGTAGTTAAATTTTATAAAAACCAGCTTTCTGAGAGACCATGACTCATAATTCTGAAGCTCACATAAAATCCTATTGATTACCTAAAAGGTTATGGAATTACATGCACTTTTGTTTGAAATTTAAAGAAAAATTCAGATCTTGGGAAACTCTGAAGATACATGATCAGCTATAAGTATGTTGATGCAAAATGAAATAATTTTCCTTTAGGGGACAAAACGGATTCACTTTGGCCAGTGGTTCATGAACTACTAGATTTTACCCTCATGCTGCTCCAGCATCATCATTCTACCTCCTCTATACATTTTCAAGCCTGCACTCTGAAACTCTGAGAGCTAAAAGCATCATGGTCAGTCATGAGCTCCAGTATCTGCTTTGGCAGCTAAAATTGGGTTAAACCAAGCTGAGAACATTGAGCAAGCTGGGAACAGTCCTACTTTAAAGTGTATGCTCTTAAAAAAAGAAGGTAATATATTAAAGTAGACTTTGTGCTGAATTTTAGCATTTTAAAAATTGGTAGTTCACAAAACCATAGTTACAGAGATTCCTATTTGTCTTGTTTTGTGTCCCTATGCCAGTCAAATCCAAAAACACAGGTTACTGTGAACCTGAAGGAAGCTGAACATGAAAGCTATGGTCATGCCTGCATTTCAGTCACTGTTTGCATAGACAGGTTCTGCCTGCAGCAGGGTCTCAGTGAAGCCACTTGGGTTTGGAGGAAGAAGAAATATAACAGCTTTCTGAATATTCATCTCTAAATTCCAAGAAAGTGTTAATATTTGACAAAATGTAACATGGCAAAAATATTGAGAAGTTATCTTGATCAATTAAATATCTCCTGCATTTTGTGGCTCAGCATTTCATGACCTGTCTGGGCTAGAAATATTTTGGTACATCGGGACAGGTAACTTTCAGGATCAGTTTTGTCAGAGCACAAATGGAAAACCTGCAGCACCGACTTTCTAGAACCTTCTCTAGAGAACAAGTCTGAAAAACACCTGAGTTTGGTTCACAGTTCCTTTCAGCAGCTGGATCCCCCACCAATGTGAATTTCAAATGCCTGCATCGTGATTCTAGCATGTTCCTATGCCAAGTGGTTCCCACTAAGTTAACAAGCAGAAGTACTCAGCCCCATGCTGCAAATCTATTCACATTCCAAAGGACTTGAGTAAATGGGCACCGGGTGGTCATTCACATACTCTGTCTAGCAAAACAATGTTCCCAGCTTACTTACACAGAGCAAAAGTGTTCTAGGAATTTGCAAGTGTGGTGTTCCTAGAAACGGTGACCTGCGGCCACTTCTCTTAAAAGCATAACTCTCACTGGTGGTTTGGGGACAGATACTACTCATGGCAAACATTTGCACTGGAAAGGTCAAACAACTAAGAGGTGAGGAGATTCAGAAGAGCCATAGCGCTGCTCTTCCCCTGGGGGATATCTTAAGGTTGTTAGCGTAGCTCTGGATGCAGAATCATTCATATCGGGATGCCCTCAGATGTCCATCTTTCTGTCCATCTGACTAGAGGCTGCAGGTGAACAAGGGTAAACCATGAAGATCCCATACAGGAAATACCATATCCACACTAAGAAGAATGGAAAATAAGGTCAGATGGTAAATAGGAAAAATCGTACTCAGTATGGAGCTGGCAGTAATTAACTGTTTGTAGCACTGAGCCCTCTGTGTAAATCAGACTCCAGACATGCAAGTATCAGCTCCCTGCATTTCCTTTTTTTTGTAACTGAAATCACATCAAAGTAGGAGACATCAGATACACTGCAGCCACATTCAGATGTTTTCCACCTTGACATGACTGTTTGGTCTGTGATGGGGAAATGCCACCTCCTGTTCCATTCAGTTTTTAAGTAATGTCACATCAGATGGTAACTCACAAATTTGCCCTTTCTGCTCTGCCATAAGAAGAATAACAAAACAATTCAACATTTTGCATCTCAGTTCTTCAGACCTCCTTGTGGGTTACAGGAACTTCCAAAATCCCTCTCGGAAATTCCTCATCTTGTTTTGCCCCCCGAGGAAGAAGAATGGAAGTAGTATGCATGGCCTTCCATGAGCTCAGACTCCAGTCTTACTGAAAATGACTATTGAATATTGTCCAAATGTTGCATATCCAAAATATATTTTTCAGACAGGACTTTCCTCATAAACTGTCTAGCTGAGCTGAAGTTTTCTCACAGAAGATTTTTATTATTATTGTTCTTCCACTCGTAACAAGTGAGGATTCCTATGCCTCTGAGATGTAGTCTTTTTAATTTAGGGGGTTTAAAATATTAAAAATCTAGTAAGAAATAATCCTAGTTGTTGGACAATGTCCTTAGAAGTGGGGTTGGGTTTTTGTTGTTTTTTTTTTCACAGTTATGGTACATGTTTTCAGATATAGTGTGTCAAGTTCAAAAAAAAATACACACCAGTTTGAAATTACAGTGATCTTCATGTATGTTTATAATTAAACTGGTTGGTAGAGTAACTTGTATATCTTCCCTCTTTTTAGATACCAAAAAAGAGAAACTCAGACGTTGCTGAAGCCAACAGCAAAACTCTGATTGGTGCAAAACTGCAACAGGCACTTACCTATAATCTATGTCATAAAACCATAATTAGCCATCTCCATTAGGACTAAAGTAAGAGGAATGTTGTAAGTCAGGATGAAGGTGTATTTGCAGCCTGCATAGTTTCTGTACACATTAATAGTCCCTCATGAGTATTATGTTCACATTTTATAGAATATATTTGTAGTATTTTATTTGCTAAAGCCTGATCAGGTGATCGCTACTGCCTGAGACAGACAATTATGGCAATCCCTGCCTGATCAACAAAACCAGAGTCTAGGCTTGCCCAGGTTGTTTGATAAGCCATACACTGGTTGGGAGTAGCACTGCTCTTTGAGTATCTTTATCTATCTGAGTTAGGAATTAGAGAGAAGAAAAATTTTTTTAAGAAGGATGAAAAACACTGAAAGCACACAAGTATCTACAGCAGCAGAACTGTTCAGCTTCCTTGCCTTTTTTAATGCCCCAGCAGGAGAGAAAGCTGAGTGTGCAGAATGGCAACTACCTAACCACAGGGAACTTGCTTAGTCAAACCCTGACTCATGCTGCTGGTCTTTCCTGGGGTCAGGAGCTACCCCTTTGCTTACTCACTGCAGCAGCAAAGAAAATCTAGGCTGGCACAGCAGACAAAACCCAGTGATATGCCTGGCAGCTGCCACAACGTTTGACTTTCGGGACCAAATCATCAGCCTAAGTACGTACTTTTTGGTGGCAAAAAGAAAGGCAGGCAAAGGGTGCTCTAAGCAGAAGCTGAGCTGAAGTCCATCTCCAAGCCTATAGGACCCTTCCCAGTATTCCCGAGATGCCCCAGATGCATTCTTACTGCTGAAGCTATTGTCTTTGCTTGCTTGGTCCTCCAGACCCTCAGGCACTGCTGGTTCAGAGGGGCTGGGTGTCAAGGACCTCTTTATGTGCTGGCCTCATGCCTCAGAGTTCCCTGCATATGGATGAGCCTGTTTCACACAGGCAGGCTCTGATAGCAGCAGCAGTTGCCCACCTTAATGGGCTGTGGCACTGCCCACCTCGGTGCCACGTGCCCAAACTCACAGCTACTGCCTCCCACTAGCTGCAATGTGGAGTGAGAAAGTTTTTTGTAGCACTAAAGCAATAAATGCCACATGAAGGCATTATATTGTATTTTGACCTATTCTGCTCTACTTTGCCTTTCAGCCACCTTTTCATGCAATTCAGACGGGTCAGTCCGAAAACTGGCAGTTCAAAAGCTGGCAGTTCAAAACTGTAAAGCCAACTATTAAGCCAGTAAAGCCAAGGCATGTGAAACAAAATAGGAAAAATTCCCCTAAAATTCCCCTGGTCCTGTTTCCAGGGTAAGTATGGACCCTTTTTCAACTGCTTCTCCTCAAATACATGTTGTCATGAACACAAATTAAAACCAAGCCTGCTAGCTGCAGAGTAATTAACATACCAAATGAATGGTTTTTTGCTTTCAGAGGAAAGATTTTGCTATTCAAGGTCACTTTCTTCTGAAGGAGCTGGGAAGAACACACTCTGCTGCATCACACTCTGCTACATCACACACTGCAGTGAGTGCAGAGATTTAGTCCTGTCAGCCAAGCACTTCTAGCAGATCTCCACTTTTTGATATGCTTAAATATCTGGACATGATGCTCTAATCCAATACTTTAAAGCAGGGACAAGGAAGAAGATGAGGGTTCAATACTTGCATCTCATGGTATGAAAGCAACTTTTTGCTTCTTGGAACCCCTTTATTTTTAATAAAGGAGATGAGACAAGTCTGCAGTGTGTAAAAAATGGGAAATATTGTGCCCAGTTTTGCACCACACACAGTTCAAGAAGGATAGCAAGAAAAAAGAAGATCTAACCTGGAGAATTATCAATATAGTTACAATAAATGACCTGCAAGGGCAAATGAACATCCTACAGCTACCTGAAGGACAGGGGTGATAGGAACAGAAAATAAATTGAGGGGAAGCCAGTGGGCTTCCAGGACTGTAAAAATAAAACAGCTTCTTAGTGAGCCAAAGCCAAAGGGTCCAACTGGCAGAGCCAGTGTTGTATTTCTGCTTGTGCTCACCATTAAGTTGCTATGCATTTCACTGCTTGCTGTTTAAGTCACTTTGCCAATGACTCAAAGACTGCAGGAGCAAGAGACCTGGGGCGTTTTGTCCAAAAATTACAACACAAATTGAAGTATTGGCTCATCAACTACTGTTTCAGTCCCCTTGCAATGATTTTGTTTGTGCAGCTTATTTCCAAAACTGCTGCATAACTTATTTGTCACAAAGTAGGAACTACTTGTGTGTTTTCACATTTCTTGGAGATGCCCTCATCCATGTCTCTCAGAGCCAATGACCTCCTCGAGGAGGCATGGAGAAGGCAATTGCATGTGGGTTTTACTAGGAAGAGTAAAATGAAGAGAGGAAAAAACTCGTTGATCCATGGACTTGCCTGATAGCTTAAAAAAATAATACTGGGTCATACATTTTCCCATTTATCTTGATCAAATCATAACTCTAGGAGAAAAACTCATTTTTAAACCAGATGTTAATTCTGAAATCCAAGGAGCTTTTGCTCAGAGAGAGCTCGGGGACTGATGCCAGCACTGGAATGGCTTTAGTCCTACCCATCATGCCACAGTCTGAGTGCATGGAGGCTGGAAGAGGTGGTTCTTCCTTGGTTCCTCTGAAGCAGAGGGCCACCACATCACTCCTGTACCACAGACCCTACTCCCAGCACACCAAGAGGGGTGAGTTAGGGGCAGGGACAGTGCCCCATCAGGCACTGTGCACCCTGCCTGCTGCTGCCCACAGAGACAAGCATCAGATCCCGGGGACAGAAGTGACAGAAGAAGCCTGAGGTTACCAAGTTACCCTACTTCAGGTGTTGGATTTTTAGTTTAGGCCAATCTGGAAGAAAATGTATTCTATTTTCATGTTATTTTCACTCTAAATGGTGTTGACAATGTTGTTTTCATGCTACGGACTTATTTCTACAGCAGGCTATAGCTCCAGTAATAATACATCCTAACTGGCTTTTGGAGACAAATCAGTGAATAAGCGTAACCCTAGCAAGAGGAACACCTCTACAAAAATCATCGATTCATGTCTGTGATGAGCAGCACTATGGAAGAGAGGAAAACTTAAAGGCTATCCTACCTCCTCTCACTATTCAGCCTGATTCCTCATTTGCACAGTTAACTGATCACATAGATTTTAATTTCCTCGAAGCCAGGGCTTAGCTCTAGTCTCATTTATGCAAAGATAAATTTCCTTCATCTTCAATAGCTGCCTGTGGCAACCTAAGAATTTTGGAAAGAACAAACATAGACATCTCCTAGCTCCAGGCATGGCCTTTGTTGTCCCCACCATAGCCCAGCACACACCTCGGCAGACCAGGCTCTGCAGCATCCACTCACGTCAACAGCAAGGCTGTCACAGACCTCAGTATATGGAGGAAGAGTCCTCTCACCCCAAACCAAACCCTCTTCTCTGGTCTGAATCTTTTTAGCACCGCTTGCATTATGGAACTAGCCCTTGAGATGGATTGATTGAAGATGTGTAAGGCACAATCTTCTAAAGTTTCTAAGAAGCATCAGTTACTTCAACTCTTGATAGCTGGAAAGTGAAGAAGAGAGGGTGTACTTGGGGGGAAAAGGCCAGCACATAAGCAAAGCAGGGAGAAGAAGCAGAAACATTTGTGCTATGTATGTCTCTGCCCCTGCTTTCAGACTGTGATAATTTCCCCCTGGCAAACCCAGGAACTTCCTTGTACCCCTTCTTAGATGAACCCTGTTTTTATCACATCTCTCTTTGCTGCCTCTCTCTCCTCCCCTCAGAGACATCACTTCCCTGCTTCAGAGAGATTTTCCCCACAGCACAGACAAGCACCTCAGTCTGTCTGAGTGAGCATTTTGCCTTGGTGGAAGTTAACCCTGGAGCTGGACAACAGCAGCTGAGGGGGAGGTTTAAAAGGCATCTGTAGCAGGTGGGTAGTAAGCACTGTTATTATGGATTAGAGGCTTCACATACCCATGTAACAGCTGAATATGGTCTCCAAGACTACATTTCTGTGAACAAATCACATTTTCCATCAAGAAAGAGATGGGTATTCAGTTGCACACTACTTCATGAGCTGTGGAGCACTTACCTGACTATTATCACAACTGAAAATATGACTACAAGTAACATGGCCTTGAATTCAAAATTTCAACTCAGGAGTATCTTGGCTGATTTTTAATTGTTTATTTAAGCACTGCAAGAGTGCAACTGGAATTAAGCTGGTTCTCATGTACTCTCAAGCTTGTTGTTCACCTAGTTTTGGGGTTTTTTTAACATATCACAGCCACCAAATTTAGATAGTAAAGAGAGTTGTTGACAAATGAAACAAGAACTTTGCCTTTTTTCCATGATGCTGCTATAGAAGAGATACTCCTGGTATTAGTACCCTACCTTAAGCTAACCAAGCAGGCCTGTTTGTCTTACAGAGAAGGAAGGCTACGAGATGCTTCTAGCAGAGTATCTGTGTGTGTATGTACCAAGCAACACAAAGCCAGTCCAGCAGGAAAACACCAATCTGCTCAGAACAGCCTTCTGGCATACACCAGCATTGCAATTTTCAGATAGATAATAAAGCCATAAAAATAGAAACATTAATTAAGTGCACGGAATATGGGCCGAGTGGGAATGATAAGAGGTGCAAATTCTACTGAAGCCGAGCATGAACTGCTTCATGTGGTCCTGGAACAAGGAAGATAGTCTCTTCCTGAGGGAACTCTCTGTGCAGTACAATAAACCAAAAGACAGCAGCTTCCTTTCTATGCCAAGCAGCAACCTGGCAGGCACAGTATTACAGAGGCTGAAACAAGCAGAAGATATTCAGCTTGGGAAACAGCAGGCTTATTTCAAAAAACAGAAAATATCAGTGGCTATGGCAGTGTGTAAGAACATCCCCTCAGCAGAACATTCATGCAGTTCATTGTACATCAATTTCATTGTACATCAACTTCACTGAGAAAAGTTTTTGCTAGGATGACAGACAATATCAGTTGGAAAGTAATGAGACATTATAGAACCCCAGAAAGACAGCTAAGACTCTGGAAATCTCTTGAGGGATCTTAGCATGAGCAAATTCACATTAGGTCTCCTCCAAACCCACTTGAGATAAGGGGTAGCAACATGTAGTTTTCTTTTCCTTCACTGTTTCTTCCAAATTTTTACTGGATAAAGACTGGCTTGATTAGAAATGAGATTACATTGGACTCAATCACAGTTACAAAATACAGATTTCATGGACAGTATCTGCCTCATAAAAGTGCCACAAAATTATATGAGGAAGATTAGGGTGATAGGAAGAAGCAGTTAAAAAATACTGGTTGGAAGAGAGGGGGGGTTATTACAAGAGTTAATACAGGACAGCAAGTGATACAGCAGGCCATTTGGGAGCAATTTCCATGCCTATTGAAGAGGCCAAAAGAAGTGCTTTCTTCTAAAGGACAGTGAGGTGGACTGATGCCAGCAAGGAAAATATCCTTACTGAAACTGGGGATGTGTACGTGACTTTCATTCTTCAGAGAACAGTTCAGATCTTGGAACAAAAGGGATTGACCCTCAAACTGTACATCTTTAAAACACAAGTCAGGTCATTGTAATTCAACGAGTTGCCAACACAAAGTAATATTAAGTGGCCGATCAAGAGGTTTCAAGTCAATAGGGTGATGTCTACTATGGAGTTTTAACTGATCTTAAAGGATAATACACAAAAGCTTTCACAGAACACTCTGCGAAAAGAGAAATGGAAATGGATATATCATGTCTGAATAAACTGACATTATATATTGAAGACTCTTCTAATAAACATATTAGGGACACAGTGAGATAAAGACCCAAACCATCCTGAACAGGAAGATGTAAGCGCTGATTTTAACTGGAGTCAAACCAAACAATGTCTCAAAGATGAAAATGCACGGAGGATTGTTACCAGCAAGTATTCTGCTTCCCTGGAATGAAGATGGACACACAGTCTTACCATGCAGGCTCTTTGTGAAGGTTTCTGAAATGATCTACAGTCTATGAATAAAAAAGATGGATTGTGGCAGGAGGAAGAGAAAAGGAAAAACAAGAGTCCTAGCTGAGAAGATACTGCCTTGCCTGCCAAAACACAAGATGTCCAGAAAGAGAAAATTGGCTTAACCAAAGAAGACAGAGGCACATAAATTGGCTGCAACTAATTCAGTGTATGGACATTCATAATAAGGAAAAGATTTCTAAAAAACAATAGAAATCATACTACATAAGAAATATAAAAGAAAGAGGTATGCATTCAAAAGCACAGCTGTGAGGGAGTATTTCAAGATACTGTTTCAATGTTTACATCTACTTTCTCAACGAGGGTAAAAATAACAATAATAATTTTAACTAAAGTTACTATTTACAGGGGCAAGGGGGAGGCTGTCAATAAAATGAATGAGTTCCAACATTACAGAAATGCTCTTTTCACCTAGACTTACTGCCTCCAACAGTAAGATATACATAAATCCAGGCCCTCTGGACATGGAAAAAAGAATCTATGGGACATATTTTGCATATCACCATAATTTGGGGGTCTGTGATTTCTCAAGAAAACAGATATGTGAGAAACATTTTGACAGTTCAGTCTAATTCCAGAATTCTTTTGACTAGGTTGTAGTCGCTACTTGTGAGTACTGCACATAAAAATAACTTTCCTTGAGCTCAAGAAAAAGTGATTGTTGGGTTTTTTTGATACAAGGTGAAATCCCTCTGCATAACTAAGCAATATGTGGCTAAACTTTAATTTATACACAGTTCTCTATGATAGGACATTGTGAGCAAGTATTCAAGAGACAGATGAGGGTTAAAAAAAGATGGTATGACTTGAGGATCATTTAAAAAGATCTCTCCTATAATAACAACAACATACAAAATATTAAGGAATAAATAATGTTGTTGTCCTCCATGTGATAGCTACAGTAAGACAAGGACTGTAGCAGCTACTCCGAGCACAACAGCAGCATCTTTGTAAAGTGTGTGATCCCTTATCCTAACCTAGGATCACGTAGTAATTTTCCTGCCCCAGGGTTCAGACCAAAATAACTCTGAAAAATTATACAAATAGAACTGGACTTCAGAAATCATGAATGAAAAATAAAAGAATCTTTTCTAATACCATTGAGTAGAAGAAAACACACACGTGAGCTATTAAAGGTAAGCAACGATCAGGGGAAAAGGCAACAAGACTGGCTTTTATAAATTATTTTGCAGGTGGAACTTGCTTATTATTCTCATTTAAAATTTTCTGAACATGAAGAAACATTTTCTGCTTTCAAATTTCTTGCAACTGAGCTGGGAAGACACCTTGCACAATAGCATTTTTCGTTTATAATCACTAATTATCTTTCTTATCCTTGATGGATAAATTTTTTTTAGACCTAAATTTAAGATACCAATTAGCCATGCTCTGCACACTTCACAATGCCAAAGTGTTCAGCAACAAACTCTAGGGCAGGCTGTTCCAGCTTCTTGACAAGAGCAGATGTGGTTTGGTTACTAGTCACTTAGGTCACTTAGGGTCCAGATGGCAAAAACAACTTGTAGTGTTATGGTAAGTGGAAAGACAATAACAAGGCAGGACAGAGCAGACCTGAGAACAACCCATGGAGAGCTCTAACAGCTTAGGAACAGAGATAAAATTCTGGAAAACAGAAGTCTTCTTGTTTTTGTTCTCAGATCAGTAAATGATATGCCATGCGGAATGAAATATTGAGGACAACGTTACTGATTACTTCTTTTCCCGGCTTCTCTACCTACAAATAGAGCTGCCTACATACATACAGCTACATCAGTAGGGGCTGAGTTTCCAAGATTTCATCAAAATTTCAAAAACTTTGCAATTCCTGAAAAATCAACTGCAGTTGTAAGGAGCCTGGTCACATCTCAAGGTTTGCTAGTCTACCTCACAGGGACCTTGTGAGAATTCACTAGCTGGGACAGGAGTTCACACAAAAAGATATTCAGCACAGTTCACAGCCCATCTGTTTGTATTCCTATAATCACGAGTAACAGACCTTATAGTCATTTCTCTATCTGATACAAGAGGCAGAGCAGAGCATAAGCTAAGATGATGATGCAAGGGACTCTGAAAGACATGCTGCAGAAGCATCTTCTCTTACCTCCTGCCATATTCTGTCTCCCAAGAAACTTAGAGACTCTCTCAGAAGCAGTCTCTTCAACTCACTCCTATTTTTATGTTTATTAAACACACGTTTCTCTTTTATTCAGGAGGACATTAGCAATGCTTGACTTCTTAGACCAGAGTCTTATCTCCACCTTCCACATCTTACACCCAGTCATTTATACAAGACACCTTTTTTTTCCCATCCAGTTAGCAGACTGTTTCAGTTCAGCACTGACTGGGGACAATTTAAGGCAATTTTGCTAGCATTTTTCTCTTTCCACTCTCTGCACTGCCCAGCTCTGCCAGGTTTCATCCACTCTACTGAAGTGTGGGAGCAGGCCTGACACATTAGCAGATGCAGCTCAAAATCAGCCCATACCTTAACACTGGTCTGGATCTCCTTCACCTTTTTGCCCATGCTACTTCCCCAGACAGATCTGCTTCAGGTGAAATGATAATACAATTCTTGACAAAAATGTATTTCCCTGCTTTTTTTCCAATTTAGCAAAAAGACAGAAAATACTGATGATTTTCGCCTTCTGGGGATACTCTCACACACTTTCTAGGAATAAGCAAGTACATCTTTTTGCCATCCCATTATTACACATGTGCATGGTTATAACAAAATGCTCTGAAGGGACATCAAGCAAATAATACCAATTTGCAAAATTCTATAGCAATATATTTATACGAATTACAGAATTCTGTATGTATTTACACACCATTACAGAATATCAAGTAAATAACATATATTGTTCTTTTGTTTTTCCCTCAGATTTTTCTTCAAGTGAATTTTAGTGCTTGAGAAAGGTGCCAGATGGACAGCACTAGAAAATGAAGACTTCTGTTTGTCCACCGCACAGGAGGAGAGGCACCGCAAGCCTCCCTGCTTTGCCACGTCAGCTCTCTCCAGCCCTGTTTTAGCAGGATCACATAAGGAGCAGGAGGGCATCCATATCCCTTCATGCATTGGCAAAGGAGCTACCATCACCGAGGAGAGGATGGTTTTGCCCATCCCCCACCAGAAAACAAACAGAAATAATTCATTTTACACCAGTGACTGAACAGAATCTGTAGTTCACTACCTGAAACAGGCCAAATTTGACCCAGTGAACCTGCAGGGAGTGGCAAACTGCCAACTCCTGGGCCTTCCAGTCTTGCAGTAATGCCTAAGTTAAATTACATGTTTCTATATTTACATAAAGTCAGTAAGTCAGTATTTACACACCATTACGGGTTATTCGAGTAAATCGGTTACAGTTTATTTATATGGACTGCCATAAACTCATAACATTTTTCTTGAATTTAATCCTTTCTTTAGAAAAATACAAAAAAAATAAATTAAATTAAACATGTCAACTAGCAGTAATGATTTGCCTATGGCTAAAAATCCAAGTCAATTTAACATTAAGACTCTAACCATGGCCTAGTATTGTGGCCTCAACTCAGAATATTTTTAACCTTTCCAAATAATTTCCCTGTGTATGTCAGATTTACTGAAACAGCAGAGAGTTGTAGCCTCTCTTCCTTGTGGTAGGACTGACCCATTTAACACTGAGCAATGAACCTTAGTTCTCTCCAGAGGCTCCCTTTCTTCTTCTACGGTCTTTGCATCGCCCAGACTAACAATTCCAAATCCAACTGACCCGCAGCAGCCAAAATACCTGCAGGTCTCAGCAGCCCCAAAGGGTCAGAGACAAACACGTGGGCTGCAGTTGAAGGCTGTAAATTCCGAGGCAATAACAGTCCCTAGACAAGTATGTCTAACTGTATACTACAAATCAACTAATGTAATTTAAGTATCTTTATCATTCATAAACAATTATAATAAAATGCCATGTTTTATTTAAGATTACTGATATTGCCATTTGAGATATGGCCCCTCCTACCTGCTTGAGTGCAGAAAGGGCACATTTGCTCAGGACATCAAGCCAGAGGTTATTCTAGAACAGAAGTAAGTTTCAAATAATGTAAATTAGATAAATAAGAGTGCCTTAGAGCAAAAATTTCATAATTATTAATAGGTTACGAACTTATGTATTGCTCCATCCAAAGCCTATCTGCGCTCAGCCCCTGTGCCTCTGCGGACAGCCAGGGTGTCAGAACCAGTCTTGCTCCCGACATATCCAATGGCAAAGGGTACACTCAACTTTTAATGGCACTGGATTAAAATCCTAAGGGGCACAACAGCTACAAAATGCATATTTCATTTGGACCTTAACAAGATTTTTGTCCTTTTTTTATTTTTTCTTCAAGGTACTGGGGAAAAAAAATGCCTCTATCTAAGGGTTTATTTCCAAATGGTAACTGCTAATCAACGTGTTTGTGTACTTAACATAAAATGCTACAAACCCTTAAATATTACATACTGTTACCTCACTTAAGGTTCATGAATGTTTGAACATACTTTAGGAAAAACAATAAAAATAAGTGTAATACTGTCCCCCTCATTGTTATTATTGATAGAGATTTATTAGTTTCATTTTGCAAGTTTTACTTTAGGAAGGGTGCTAATATCATGTATTATGACAGTTCACACTGAAAGCAATTTTCCATAAAAGATATTACAATGACCCCTATGGAGCTTGTATAATTTCACAGTAGATAGTCAAGTGCACAAATAAACATGTTTACAAGAGTGATCCTGTTAACCTGGTTCTTGCCCTCTGAAATCTTTATGTGCTCTTTGTGGAATCTTAAAATTAGTACAAATGTCGTTGTTATCATGTTGTTTCTGGTATTCTCTTTAGGAGGAAAAAAAAGCATATTTATCATTTAGCTTTGGTATAATCTGCAATAGGTTTTAACAAGTAGAATATATTCCAACTCCTATATTTTTCACAGCTGTGAAATTCACAATGATGTAAGAGGTCATTTTATCAGAGAGGAAATATTACAGACACATAAAAAAAAGTTGAAGACCCAGTTTTCTCTTTAATCCTCTGGGGTAAGCTATGAAACAAGCAGTCAGAAGAGTGAGGACTCAGTGTCATGAGTGGTGAGCATAATTGTACAATAATATGGGCACAAAAGAGATTGTCACCTTTAGTACATGAGGGTCACTAGAATTTATTATTATTATTATTATTTTTATTACCTTTTTATTGTTGTTTTTTTTTTTTTATCCATGCACCTTTATATTTACTTGCATGAATTTACCACAGGTTCATAGTGGCCTTTGCCATTTTAATGCTTACAGAGCCTAAAGCTTCCAAAATGCCTATCTGGCCTGTACATATTTCATTAAAAATAAACTCTATATAATAAATAAATATATAAAATAAATAAAATGTTGCCTTTGGAATTTCTATAAATAAATTTAACTTTTTATTTTTATTTTTTTTACTAAGAGGTCTTTGCTTTAAGCTCAGTGGGGTGAGACCCAGAGAGCGATTAACTGAAAAGTCTCTTGTTTAAGTAAGACTGCACCCTCCATGCCTTTGTAAATGCAGCGTACACTTGAGCAGGCCACCAGCCAAAAATCCTGATGAATCAAAGTATGGCAGCTATGCTGATATATGACGAAGTACAACTGATCAAAAATTTAAAAGCGTGTCTATTCCCCAGCATGCATCAGGCCTTCCTCCTCCTCACCCTCCTCCTCCTCACCCTCCTCCTTCTTCCCTTGGCTCCTCTCTCTCGCACTCTCACTCCCATTCATGCTCTCCCTTTCTCTCTCTCTTTCTCTCTCTCTCTCTCTCTCTCGCACTCACTCTCTCGCGCTCCCTCTCGTACTAAATCAAGCGAGTGGGCATAGGCTCTCCTCCAGGAGGACAAACCTTTAAGTGCAGAACAAAATCAGCATGTTCCATCCAAGCCTCCATCATACATTATGCATGCGACAAAGTTTGGCAACAGTGGAGCTGATGTGATGACACAGCTAATCAATAAGAACCCACCGCATGAAACCTTTATAGTGGTTACTTTTTAAGGGCTCAAGTGAAGGAATTGTCTTTGTCAACTTTGGCTTAAAATATCCTTATATAGTTCCGGTACTTTCTCAGGGTCCACTGGTCTAGGTAAAAAATGTGTAAATTTTTGATGCCGTTTAGTCCTAGTCCCTTCTCTTGGAGTCCCATCTTTATTTAACGCAACGTAGTATCGTCTTCCAGTGTCCACATGTTTATATAGATTTGAGGAATATGTGTTATACCAGTTTTCTTCAAACTGCTCTCTGAATACACACTCCTGCGTTAATTTTTCCTGTGGAAAGAAAAGAAAAAGCAGTAAGGAGATAGCCACTAAAATAAGCTACTTGTTAAGGAATCGCTATTTTCATATCTTGAAATCGGTACCTCCTTGCTAAATGGTGAAATTAAACATTTCAATACTCCTAGTTTTAGCTATGTAAAGTTGTATTGCTGGCTATTTCAGTAGGCAGTCACAGGGGTGGGTAACTCTAAGTAAAGCAAAAATGATTCTCCCAAAGTGTCATTGCCCAAATCAATACAGCAACTACAATGCTGAAAACAGATATTTTCGGTTTTGATCATTCCCAAGCAGACCTCAAGACCTTACCGGACTTGTATAACTAATTGCTTCAATCATGAGTGGAGGCATTCAAACAAACAGATATAATTAAAGAAAACTAGAACTGGTTTTCAGGACTCTAATAAAATTTATGGTCTTAAAGTCTCTATGTCTTTTCATTGCATGGAGAACTCAATGCATTTCGTTAGTTTAAAAAGATACAATTTACTACCCTTCATTTGTTTTATTATATGTATCATAGAACAATGACCCAATAGAGATTTGAACAGGAACACAAACCCTGTGTGCTGAGATTAAGTTAGGCAAGGAAAAGTCCTCCAGGCTTGCCTTACCAGGGTTGTCCTCATGTCCTGTTCCACTGACTTGGCACACGGAAGACATCAACCATTCATGAGATTCCCCGACCACAGAGTTCCACTCCTTCCAGTTAACCCACTTATTCAATCTGTGTGTACCCCTCTACAACCTTTTGGTCTAAATGGGTGGGGTTTGCTAAAAATGCAGCCACCTGATAACTGGATTTATTATATAGGAAGAACTCACACAAGTGACTGAGCAAGAACACTGGAAGAAAGATGGGGAGCTCTAGCATGAGAGCTAGCATCAGAGAGAGCTGATGGAAAGCTGGGAAAAATAAGTCTGAAAATAGTCTTTTCAGCCGGCACAAAAACATATAACTATACTTCAATATATTTTTTTCGTAACAAGAGTTCTCACTTTTATAACGCTCTTATCAACCAAACCCAGTTCCAGATGAGGATCAATTTCTAATTATTTCTACAAAACTCCATATGATGCATGTGTTTTATAGACATGAAATCTTTAAAAAGTCCTTTTAGATAGATGCACAGAGAAGGAAAAATAGAGACCAAAAACCAGATGCAGCAAAGCATGTGTGACACCTAAGCCGTAAATGTGCGCCTGAACACAATAAAGGAGTCTCGGTTCAAGTTCCAGTGCCCTCAAGAAGTCACCTTCCATGAGTTAATCCAGAAGCATCCCAAAGTCCAATATCACCAAAGCTTGTAGCTTGCCCTGGGGCTGCTGCTTTGGGATCACCTCTGCTGCTTGAGACTCAGCTCACAACCCTTTCCCAAAGTGTTTTGGCCCAGATGCTTCACTGCTGATTTGCATGGCAAGCACTCTGCTCTCAGAGTAAAGCTCTGCAGCTCACCAGGCTTGGGCACTGGGGTCCCAACGTGGTCCAAGGAGCCTTACACACCTTACAGGAGCCACCCAGTAAACATCCCATGTGGGGAACGCAAACCGCATGTGAGTGGGGAAAGCAAGCCAGCACCCCTCTGCACCTGTACAAACTGGGTACTGAGCTGCAAAGCCAGGGTGCTCCTCAGTGCCTAAAGCTCTGGGATTTTAAGGTTTCTTCTAAATTCAGCATGTGGCAACTCCAGTAGGCAAGAAAGACAGCAAGTGAGCAGCTTCTGATTTCTGACTGAATGAGGTACTGGGTACCTCATTACCACTCAGTAAGGAGAAATCCCTGACAGGAACAGGTTTCACATGTTAAACACTTGAGAATTCACTGTGGCAGCGACTGTAACCCTGTGTGGATTTAACAACTTATTTTAGAGGGATTTCTTACTGTGTCATTTTTAATGTTCAAAGTAGCTCAAAGACAGCAACACTCTGTACTGATTATAGGCAAAAGAAGCGCAAATCTGTCACATTAAACCCTTATCTATGGGCCAGACCCTGCAACCTCCAATTGATAATTGTCTCTATGTCCTTTGCCAGCTTGAAAATGCAGCTGCAATGAGTACTACTGGACCAGCAGCAGCTGTAAGTTACATCCATTGCAGTATCCTCCTTGTACAGCCTCAAAAGTACAGACTATTATGAGAAATATTCACCTGCAATAAAGATTATCTATAAACATAGGTTCATTAGTGTTTTATTTTGCATGAGGTTTAAAATCACTTTTTTTGCTTTAAGACAGAAGCAGATGCTAAGGGGTATTATATGCTGGGCCTATATAGGTCCATGGGGAAAGAGAAACCAATTCAAATTGTTCTCCTGCTCTCAGAAGGCAGTAGGATCACATGACAAGCACTGCAGAAGCACTCCCTACTAAAAATAGCAGCATTTTAGGAAGATATTTCAGTCCTGTCTTGAATTCATTAATTATTCACTTCATCTGCATTTTTTTTAGCATCATCATAAATTTCTATCTTTGCAAGAACAGTACTTCCCCGTGCCCTGAAGGAGAAATTTTAAAATAGCCTCTCTTTATCTGGCAGGTTTGATGGATCATGACAGTGCTGTGGCACACATAACTAGCAGACTTTGAATCAGGGAGTATGCACTGTACTGCACTTGGGATGAGTTAAATGGATTTCAATCTTACAAATTCAATCTTTATTTTACCAGCCTATCCTGTTTTTACTTTCCATTCACTTGCAACACAGCTAAGTCTCTTTTGTCCTTCAAAAATTGCAGAAATTCTTGTATAAATAGTAGGCAAATACTTCGTGAACTTGACAGAGCAGTCAGGATGCAGGATCAGATATGTAGGGACACTAACAATCAGCCTTTCAGAGAAGTGAAATAATTTGCTTATAAATTCATCAAACCTTTTCCTTCTAGGACACCTAGAAATTCTGGTTGTAGTCAGAAAGCACTGGAGCAAATCAGCGTCAGTGAGTTTGGATCAGGTCCTGTAAGTATTGTGGGACACTAAAATCCCATAATACCCTTCTTCCCATGCCCTACAAGGTGGTTACAATAATAGCTCATCTAATACCAAGAGAGACAGAAATCGACATCCACCAGGACAGTCATGTATGTAGAATCACAGAGTCATTTAGGTTGGAAAATACCTTTAAGATCGTCGAGTCCGCCACCAAGCCATGTACTACCACCACCCTGCATAGCATTACTAACTTACACTCACATTTTAAGTATGCCTGCCATTATTCAAGCCAGAAATGAGCATAACACAGGGGTGAGGCTGGCACATCCTGCCAACATCACCTTCTTGTCACACCAGCTTAGGATGGGAAAGTCTTGACGAAAGCAAACTTTTCCAGTATGGAAAGGATGTGGTGTTCCCTGATCACAAGTGGCTTGCATTTCTACTTCTGGCTGTGACTTTTAGAAAGTCCCTCTATGCACAGTTGAAAGCAGGATTTAGCCCTAGAGTACAGCAATTTTTGCATACTTTTATTCTAGTGACTGACTTCTCTATCAATTTTCTAGTGCAAACATTTCCTTCCACCATACTTAAAGCTGCTAGATGTCTTTGTCGAAAGCTGACACAAATACCAAACATACCCAAGTGGAACAGCTATGGAAAGTAACCTGCATTCCTGTGAAAGGGGAGGCTGCCTGCCTTGCTCAAATAATTTAGTTCAGGGCCAAATAAGGAGGTGACCTCAAAATTATATCAATCAGATGTTGCACCACATTCCACGTGTTTTCTATAAGCACTGTTCATGGAGCATTCAGTTCAAAGTAATTGATTTTCATTTCTCTACATTTCCACTCTTCACCTATTCATTTTTTTAACTCAGAATGTTCAAATAATTGAATTGTACAAAGATGCACATATCACAAGGACAAACGCCCAGGACAGATTTAATTCAGAAGTCTGCTAATACCTGGTCAGTATTAGCAAGCCCAGGACCCCCTTCGCTTCCTACATTCTCTACCATCTAACAAAGGAGAAAAATAATTATGTTTTCCTACTTCCAGGCAGATCAATTAAAAGTGAGATTGTAAATTAATAAAGTACATAGTTACAGCCATTACAATGAAAGTTTTGCTAGCTTGTTTAAAAATAGCTATTCCTGTGAAGTAGTTCATTATAAATAAGTGGAAATTCACAAAACACATGCACACTACTCAGAGAATGGTTTCAGGACTCTAAAGAACATAGGACATTTGTGCTGCTTAGTAGCTGAAAGAACAGTACAAGGTCCTATACAAAACACTTTAATATTCTTTCTTTCTTTTAAATAATCCTATGGAGCTAGAACTCATATTAATTTTGTAACCTGACAAAAGGAAGCCTCTTCAGACCACCATTCCTAAAATCACAACAAATACCTTTTATGCCTAGCAAACTATTCTGTTCTATACCAGGTATCATTTTCCCTTTTGCTAACTGCTACAGTGATTCATAAGAGACAAGAAAACATCTAACCCAGAATTCCAAACAACTATTAACAAGAAACATATCTGACGTAGTCAGCACTTCCTATATACCTACTGCACATTATCACCATGTTAATCCATTCTGTCTTAATAAATCACGTTTGAATATATAATCTCCTAAATAATTTCATGGAAATCCCTCATGGCATTAACAAAAACCGTGTATAAACAAAAACTGTGAAGAGAAACAACAAAAAAACCTTATTCTCTTCTGAAGTGGTTTGCTCTGCTGTTCTGCCTACCAACACACACGTTTTACATGCCATTGGCCCTTCCCATGCTGTAATGCAAACAGCCTCTAGAACATACTATGTTCAGCTAATAATTAACACTCATCCAGAGCTGTCATAAATAAAGGTCTAGTTTAGCATTTGCTGTGGTATTGTCTGAACTCCCATGCTAAGCCTGTTAGTCTCTGGCTGGGTGAACAAACTCCAGCCACAATGAGAAGCCAAATACCAGGGTCCAAGCAGCTCCACTTTCTTTTCCAAATTAGACCACAGTGTGAGGCAAGCTCTGCACTGAGTGTCTGACTTAGTGAGCGTCACAGAGTTTTTTTCAGAATGTTTTTTCAGAATGCTTTGTTTGATAATTTGACAGAATATGAAAAAAAAAAAAAAAAGGAAAAAAAAAGAAAAATTTATCAAAGGACCAGCTGACTGGTTTTTTGTGTTCGTGGCAGTACTTCTCCACAAACCTTTCAGAGAGAAACCCTGCAGGGCCAGAGGAGAGACAGGACAAATAGTCAGGCACCCATGTTGCCACTCACGCACATTTCATATTTCACAGCACTTCTAATGAGATGAGGGAAATCAGATGAGGTGTCCTGGCAAGACCGCAGTTAGGCAGTTGCGTTCTCCCTACCTGAGGTCACCCTGTACTTTCACAGAGATGTAGTATTCATCTTCCTTTCTTCTCCCTAAGCCACTTAAGTTTAAGTTCTTTTTATACATAAATCCCCACTTACAAAATAAATAGAAAAATGTGTGACTGTTCTGTGCTGCTGCCATGGAGCAGTTATGAAGTTATGACAGTGCTTAAAGATTAACACCTTTCATACCAAAAATCCCAAGACCCAAGATCCCCTTGGGATCATGATTGCCAAAGTCACAATACCTAAACAGATACACACACCGTGGTGATTCTTTGTCCTCATGTAGGGCGACAGAAAGGCAGAGCTTCCTGAACAAAGCAAGCAAACTGCAGTATCAACAGTAAAATCCCAGGAGACTCAGTGCAGGAGGGATTTCACTGCTTCACCCCTTTGCCCTGTTGCCCCACTTCTCCCACTCCCTTGTTCTCCACACTATCATGGACCTTCTCTGGAGGGACGAGAATGGGATAGGTACTGCATTATCCCAAGGCTGTTTATGGAGTTCTTCTGACGTGAGCTGCAGGAGGATGAGATGCCAATTAGGCTTCAATCCATTTTTGCCACTGCCAGCTCCTCAGCTCTTGGTTTTACTGATATCCACCCCTTCGAGAGTCTCCTTTGCAGCATCTGTCAAGCTTTAAGCATGCCCTCCCTGGACATGAAATCATTATTGGACGAGCAACCCCACTGTGCCTGAGCTTGCATCTGCCAGCATAGGCTGCCCGTCAGCAGCCATGCTCCTGTCCATAAAGGTTTGATTTAGATCTGTCCAGCCAAGTGCATGAGATGAAAACTCGTTTTCACCTAAACACCCAGAGTCTGCTCATGATGCTTTTGGATGTCATGACAAAACTCCAGGGACAAATCTCGGGCTACATAAGCTGTCACGGAGCAGGACCAAGACAAAGTCAACTCTTTCAAAACAAACAAACAAACAAGCAGGTGTGTTCCCCTCCCTTCCATGCCAGCAGGATTTGGCACACACTGTGCCATTTACTAGTCACACTTCTGACCTCTATTTTATTTTTGGTTCCCCCAGCACAATCAAGAACTGCAGTCATCAATGTTATCTAAGCATCTAATTCATAACGCTTGGCTGAACCCTTCCAGGAATCAGAAAGCAAGGTGGTATGCAATCTGATACAGGGGCCAGAGCCAATTTTTAAAGAAGACGAGGGAAGAGTTCCCGCCAGCTTAAATGGAACATGGATCAGGCTTGCAACGATAAAAAGGCAACAAATATTTTAAGACACTAAAAGAACCATTTCAGGCATGCTCAGATTTACTGAAAGCTGTAACTTGACCTACCCCAGCTCCCTACTCCACAAATTCTCTTCTTTCAAAAGACAACATATATGTCAAACTGGAGCTGTTATCCTACAGCTACACACACAAATTCTTCAGCCTCAATACTAGTTAAGCTTTTAACTGAATGGAGATTTTTTAATAAAACATGCTTTCCTTAAAAAAACCATCCTTTTCCTAAGGTGGAATATAGCACGAAAGTGTTTTGCTAGTATTTTTTACTTTATTATGTGGTTCTCCAAGCACAGAACACAGGCTTAAAGGAAAGATGGCCCTCTTTCAGTAGAACGTGCTGCCTCTTGCAGGGGCAGCAAAACTCACATACTGAAAGACATTGTAAAGTGGGGGGTAAGAGGCACTCAATCTGCGTGAGTCTCTACATGCAGTGAGTACCCCCCAAACTGGATTTATCAGTCATAAGTGACGCATTTCATCTCTCAGCTACAAGGTGTCACCATAAAACCAGCAGAATGCTCAGTGCGTCTCATCAAACACTTTTGCCACAGGGACCAAATAATTATTATACATACATAGTGATATAAATGTACACTATAAAACTACTTCATGTTTTATTCTTTCAGCAAAACGATTTGGTCAAGGACTGATGAAAAAAAAACCATCTCTGTAGTTTGCTATTAATTTTATGCAAAGCTGCCTGCTAGGTACTAGCTCAGAGGACAAGGACAGTACTGACCGCATGGTCATTCTGGATGCCAAACAAACACAGCACCACAGGCTATCACAGTTTGGGAAGATCCAGCCCACCAAAATGAAATGCGACACATCCACTGGAGTCTTGGAAACCAACAAACTTGCCAGAGAGATTTTAAAACCTACAATGCTTTGGTGGGCACTACGGCAAAGAGTTGGCACTCTAAAATCTTTACTTGGCAGGACTCAATAGCATATTCAGTTTAAGTTGCTTAAAAATGAGGCCTTTTAATTTCCCACCTTTTTTTGTACAGGAAGGTCAGCATTTCAAAGAGCTGCTGCTGAAGAAAAGATGTCACATTTCCCCTTTCAGACAGCAGTGCTCCTCTACTGGCAAACACTTCTCATAAACAATCTCTCCAGAGATGACTCTTCAGACACTTCCCCCATTCCTTTTCCCAGAGGCAATTCCTCCATGAAGTCATGGATTTAGATAAGCAATTTTTAGTATTTCACTTTCTGAGTAGAACAAAAAGTATTTCCTTAATATTTCTCAGAAAACTCCCACATCTTTGGTGTTGCTATGCCCTGCCTTTGGGAAATGCTGGAAGTCAGGTGGCTCTGCTCCTCCATGAGACCCCTACTCCTCACACACACATGCACACCAGTGGACCTGTCTTTCAATGGGTCAGACTTCAGTCATGCAGTTAATTTCAGCTTTGATGAAAGAAGTTGTCATTCTGTCTGAAAAAAAACAAGATATATATATAATACCAACTTGAACAGAACAGTGACTGAAGAGATTAAAGACCAGGCTATTGGTCTCCCAGGTGCCTGCAACGTAAGGACTTTCCAAAGAATTCAGGTTTTTAGAGTATAAGGAAAAAAAGAACTTGATTTTTTGTTTAAACTTTACAACATTTTTACATTCCAAAATAACTCAAAAGATTTTCCTGAAGTCTTCCCCAAAAAGTTTCCTATTCTGAGTCTGACTATACAGGAGACGCTGTCCTAACAAAGACATCAGCAGGCCAAAATCCCCCTGGCTATGGAAGAGTATACAAGTTAAAAGACTGTCTCTAGATTGTAGACTCTCACAGGCAGGAACTTTGTCTAGATTTACATTTTTTAAATGATGAATACAATAGGGTTCTTATCTTGATTGGAATCTGTTGATGCAACCATAAAATTAATTGGTGGGTTTACAGGAGCAGGTTCAATCCTGATTCCACTGAGGTCAATGGTATTTCAACCATAATAGAATCAAGCCAAAATTTCTCCTGAGTCACAGTTGCCTCTATAATTGTGTTAAATTTGAAGAGCAAAGTTTAGCAGATTAAAGATGTATGGCCTAGGCCAGACCTCAAAAGTATGCAGCATCCACACCTGAAGACAAGTTTTACCTCAGCAGCAGTCGGTGGTACACAGATATAAAATCTGATCTTCAAATCAAAAGTAGTGGCAGAGGTCTGCCTTTATAAAAGGAATGAAAAGGAAACAAAAGGGCTTTATAAAAGGGGGAAATATGGATTTGTACTGTAACAGGCTTTATTTCTTAAGTTTTTGGAATGCAACACAAATGAATTGCATTACTGTCCATCATCAAATCATCCAGAGCACATTTAAACCCCAAAGCAAATCTCAACTTAGACAAAATCCCTAATGAAGTCCCTGCAGGGCAGACTTCGTCTACTCTGCCTTTGAAAATGATGAATGGCAAAGTGGGAAAGAGTGCCACGTTCACATCTCCCTAGATCCTGAATCAGAAACAGAGCACATCAGATCTTTATCTGATGCAGCGAATAATCCCCAAGCACATCTCAGTGTGTCACTGCTGCTGATGCTCTTTTAGCAGGTCACTTCAACACAGTATTCTCACATCAGCCAAAGACACTGAACCTTTTCACAGCTCTGGATAGTTAACACAGCTAGCTCCAGAAATGTTCAGGGCTGTGGTGACTGGGAGTTACACAATTGCAAAGAAAAAAGATCTGAAGATGTCCCTCTCTTGCTTGATGGGTAGGATTTGGGTTTGTGATTAGTTATGCCACTTCAACAACTACCTGCTTTCAGAAGCACAATGCTCAACCCATCTCCCATTCCCCATTGCACCGGATTCCCCCACTGAGCACTCATGCTTGCCCAAACAGGCAGCAAGTGAGTTTCAGGAAACTAAACCAGAAGAGAAGCAACCCTAAAAAAAAAAAAAAAAAAAAAAAAAAAAAAAAAAAAAAAAAAAAAAAAAAAAAAAAAAAAAAAAAAAAAAAAAAAAAAAAAAAAAAAAAAAAAAAAAAGCAAGTTTTTTTCTATGGCTTCAAATCCCTGAAATTACCTCCTGACATGTCAGACAAGCACCAGTGTTGGAGCAAGTAAGAAAGAAGTACACAATAGAAGGAGAGAACCAGAACTGCCCTTTCTAGAAGTGTGCTTCTGCAAGGTTTAGATATATGTATAGACACACACATATGCACACACATATATAATACATAATACATAATATATCTAGAAGATACTCTAATACTTTTCTGTCCCAGGCATGTAGTGAGAATCCAAGATCAGCAGTGAATTACAGACCAAGGTAATGAGGTCACTGAAGGTTTTCTCTCACATAAAATTATCTTCAGACCTAGTAAGCATCTGAAATTAAGTCCTCTGAGGAATATCAAAGATCTGAGGAAAAGTGTAGTATCTATCTCATAGACACTATTAGTAGGTGCCCTCTTTGGTGACAGGTGTTATAGTCTGTGAAATTCTGATTTAAAAAGTACTGAAGCCATAGTTTAAAAAGAACAGTAACAGTTTCTCGCAGAGCTTTCTCGCTGTGTCAAGCTTATTAATTGAGCTATCAATTCTTCCTAAACCAGTACCCACATCTCAAATGACCTTTCTTTTCTGCTGAGTCCTTCATACCTTGCTGAATAGGTTGCAGTTTCTGCTTTCACCCCCAGTGCTAGTACCTGTGGAGAACATCATTTAACAACACCCAGCTTCCAGCAAAGTTGCCCATCCAAATTCCAAAAGACACAGTCTGCAAAGGTGAAATAGATGAGGTAGCTCAAGTTTCAGGGCTTTTCTCAGACTTATGCCTTCCACAAAGGAAATGTCCACAATAACAGAACTGTTTCCTACAGTACAGTGAGGAGAAAGCATCTATGCTTCATCTCCCAGCTGCCTGCAAAATTCCCTCTGGCCAGCTCAAAATCTCGCTTCCTCACAACCTGAAACTTCACCATTATCCAGCCTTCCTTGTGACCCATTCAAACCAATCAATTCTTGTACTCTATTTCAAGGACTTTTTTTTTCCTCCCTGGTGTTAAACCTCGACATATTTACAGAGAGCAAGAGCATACCCTCTCAGTTTTCATTCTGCAGGCTAAGTCAAAATCTTTAGACTCTATCATTTGATAGCCTTTTCATCCCCCTGATCATACAAGTAAGCCCTTCCTGCACCTGTTCTGGTTTCAATTCATCTTCTTTAACACAAGTGACCACCTGCATTGTGCATTTAGACTGGACCCTCACAGTGTTGTATGTAGTGGCACTGATTGAGCTCTCCCTGAGCCTCACAGGCACTTTAAGTCACCAAGCCCTTCTGTGAGGTTGCCTCCTGTGCTGGAAATACTTCCCAGCTTAGCAAAAATTTCAATAACACATCACTACCTTTTTATGGAGAGATGTTTAATGTCTTTAATAAAAACAGGGAATAAAATGAGTCCAAGGACCAATCCATAAAAACTCCACTAATTGCTTCACTCCAGTCTAACACCTTTCAGCACTCCCCATTGCTGTATTCTCTTCAGAGTTTTCCCCATCTATCAAACAAGTCTTCTATTAACACTAATTTTGTCCACTGTAACAAATGCTCTCTTCTGTGGGTCATACCTAACACAGCCCTGCAGATTAGCACAATTTCCCATTTCTAGAAAAAGAAATTCCTACCAAAAACAAAATACTAGGCTTTCCTGAAACTATTTATCCTGTTTCAGTAAATTCATCTTGCGTGTACATCCAGGTCCTCCTTTACTGTTTCATTTAGCAGCACATTCCTATGCCCCGAGCACAACCCAAGCCAGACTGACAGCCCTTCAGCCAAACCATGCAGCCAGAGGTACACACACACTTGAGGACGGAAAACACCTGCATTGCCTTGGAGAGAAGCAAACACTCCCTCACCAGGGCTTGATCCCACCTTTGTGCAACACCTTCAAGTGACTTGGGAGGGAACCACTGTGGCTGAAGGCCTTCTGCTTGGCCAGATTTGTTTTCCAGTTTCCTGCTTCAATTCCCAGGCAGCAAAGAAACCCTTGTGCCAGGAAAAGGGAGTGGATGGATGGTTGAAGGGAAAGTAGCTGCTTCTTTTAGCTGTGGTGCTGGCTGCCCCTGCTTCCTTTGTTCATCCCATGACAGGAAATTCCCCAGACCCATGTTGCCACCCCAAGGAGTGTATCAGAAATAGGGCTAGCCCACTTAGCATCCCCATTCAGACTGTATTCCATTTACAGTCCCATCTGGGTACACCATGTTGGCAAAGACTCCTGTTTCTTTTCATTTAATAGCTTAAAAAGTTTTTGCTTTATATCATAGGATATGCTTCAGGACCCAAATAAGCTTTATTGCAGGAATTTCCATTTTATCCCCATGCTCCTACACCTCTAAGACACTTTTCTGCAACCTGCCCTTCTCCCATTCCTCACAGACTCTCTGCCAAGCACTCACAGCCTTTCAGTCTCCAAATCCTTGCTTACAGTTTCACCCTTGCTGGGATAGCGTTTCCACAGGATTTTTGCATTTCTGACAAAGTTTCAAGTTTCCTTTACATTCAGAGCCATAATCACCTTTTTTCAACTGGGCCTCTTCAGATCTCAGAGTTTGCCCATCAAATTAGCTACAGGCCTCCTTCTTCCATTCTCCTGCTTAAAACAGATTTACTCAGGAAGACACGAGTAACTGCTGTTGCTAAAACACACCAACAGGTTTTTGATCATGAAAGCGCCGGCTTTTCCTGAGCAATGCTGCTTGTGAGGAAAACCTGGCCACTCCTTGCAAGCCAGCTGCCATAAGAACTGCCTTCTGTCTCTCCACCATTTATACCATTTACAAAAGGCACTTTATTATTGTAATAATAATAATAGCACAAGCAGAAAGGCTTTAAACCTGGTGCTGCAGCCATTACCCCTCCTGGGATTTCACCACTGTCAGCCTAGAAGTCTGTGCCTTCGCTCAAGGAAATGGCATTCCATTCTCCTTCCAAAAATTATGCACTGCAACTGTACTGTTTCCAGGCTCACCTCAGCCACAGTACCTGTGATGAACACTGATGAACAGATAATCCAGATTATTCTTAAACATTAAAAAAAAAAAAAAGATCTATCTGAAGTGTATGGAAAAGCTTTAGATCAGAGGTGCTTAACACCAAAAGGAAAGTGTGATGACACTGCAGGGTCATTTATTTATTTAGTTAGATACCTGCAGTGATCATATACTTGGCCCAAGCTGTTCCCAGCATGCACTTTCAACCTGTTTTTTTCTTGAAGTTGTTTCCGTGCACCTTGACCTACCATTTGAAGGGCTGAACAATTCCCTTCCCTTATTTGCATGGGAACATAAAAGATATTTTTAGAATGCAGCCAAACAAATCCATGTCTACATCAAGCAATTTTCAGTAAACTATGACAAATTGTCCCTTTTTTGTAAAAAAAAAATTCTGTTCATCTGTCTTTGTAGCTGCTTAGCCCTTCCAGGACTGTGGGGACCCAAACAAAAGCATAAAGCACTGCAGGTGCAGCCCTGCTGGGACAACAAAGAAGCATATCATCACCTCCCTACACACTTGCTGGGAAAACATGTTTCTTCAAGGACAATTCTCTCTCTCTCTCTACCCTCCTCCATCCTCTCCCTAGTGTTTTAGGAGCAAAAGGCAAGTTTGGTGTCCCAAAGCTTTCAGTTAATTTTTTGAAGGTCAGCAATTTATTACCCTGTTAAAAGCGTTCTTAAATATCACCTTGCAGCACACACCCTGTAAGTCAAACCCAGAGGTGTGGAGTTCCCTCTCTGGTTCCCAGTCTGGGCTCTTCAGCCCTGTCCCAGCTGCTCTGTGGCCACATGAAGCTTCTCTTTTTACTCTCCCCTGACCTCTACTTCTATGCACTTCAGGCCCTTTCCCTCTTCCCCAGAAGTCCACCATCTCCACTCCTGCCTTATTCCTTCCCTCTGCACAGCTCCCTGGTAGCTGCTCCAGGAATTCCAACTACCAGTATTTCTCCTGACCATCCAACCTGAGCCATCTATTGCGACCTGCCAGGGACACAAAGAGCAATGAAGGCACCAGCATTTCACAGAATCATAGAATGGTTTGGGTTGAAAGGAACCTTTAAAGCTCATTTACTCCAACCCCCTTGCAATGAGCAAGGACATCTTCAACAACACCAGGTTCCTCAGAGCCCCACCCAATCTGACTTTGAATGTTTCTAGTGATGGGGCATCCACAGTGTGTCATGGCAACCTGTTTCAGTGTCTCAAGACCCTCATAGTAAAAATTTTTTTCCTTACATCTAGTCTGAGAAGAGGACTGGGGCAGGCCCATGTCCTCGGGAGATCGGGGGGGCAGGGATGGCAGCAGTGGGATGTAGCACAGCTCTCTACTGCTGAAGCTCCCAGGACAACCAGAGCAGCTGAGACAAGGGTGTTCCATGGTCTTGCTGTGCTTGAGACAGCACAGGACTGCCTCAGAGGACGGCCTGCAGTGAGAACGATGGGCACCTCGTGGTGTGGGTACACATCACCGCCTGCCACATGGGTGTCACCTTTTAATATTCCCAAAGGCAGCATGACGATGGGGACAGCCCAAGAAAGCATGAAGGTCTTGTGACTGATCAGAGAGACCTCCCTCACTCCATGGCATTGCCCTCAGGGGCACAGCTAAAACACATTTGCTAAAGTTCTTGTCAGAGGGGTTGGAAAAAGCTGTTTGGCACTTGGGACGGAAACAGTCTTTGAATTTTCTCTTAACACCCTTAGGGTCCTGTCTGTAGTTTATATTTTTCCTCTTTTCCAGTGACAAGCACAGAAGCTGTTGTAAAACATGATGAGTCATAGCTGCAGGCTGCAAGGGAAAGACAAGGTAAAAGGAGAGCAGGGACAGACAAGACAGAAAGCTGCTGTCACTAACCAGCCTCCAAGTCATTGCTGTGTAGCTACCACCAGCTCCTCTGCAGTACCACATAGATGTATCTCTAGCTTTCCCTGGCTAAATCCATGGTTTGAGGAAGAACTTGAGAACAGCCATACTATGTTTTATAACTATGGTTATATCTGCCAAGAGCAGCACGAGAGTCACTGAGCCGTTCTGACCAGAAAGTACAGTCAGAACTGCCCACTAACCGTGGGAACTTGGGAGGAGTTTGTCAGGCAGCTAATCTAGAAGAAAAGCAGAACTTTGAGAAGGCCAAGACCAATATGTTTTGATCAAGATATGCTGAAACTGCCTTTACTATTGTCTTTCATGAAAACTGGCAGTGATCACCAACCCTGGCTGCTCTGCTTTGCCATATGTCCCATCGCCAGTGGTACCACAAATACGCCAGGAAAAATCTTCCTGTGACAAATGTTTCAAACACAAACATAGAAGGATAGAAATCTTTTAGGACACTGATTTGATTCACACCTAATATACTTTTCATGCAGTAATTTGAATATGAATATGATAGTATCATAGACAAAGGGCACCTGTTCTGATAGTGTAGAGTACTGAATTCCTCTCAAGTGGTGGGTCTAAGCACCTATTTAGATCCACAAGGTTGATGTAGAGCAGTACCAAGTATTTCTTGGGCTACTATTCAGTTGTGTGTGGGAAAGAGTTTTCCCAACTTAGGAAACACATTCACAGTGTCCTAAGTGTACCTACACCATGAAAAAGCTGGTGCTATTCATGGCCCTTAGAAAAGAAACCAAGACAGAGGGATCCAGCTCCCAGCACAGCAGCACAAGGACAACTTACTGGTGCTACAGAACAGTTCAACCCAAGTGACCGCTCTGCTTAATGCAGGTGAAAAACTGAATTAAGTTTTTTGCAGTCTCATATATCATATATCAGTCTCCAAACTAATCTTGCTTAAACTAGTCTTCTGCTTCACCAGAGAGATAATTACATGCTGGATTGTGCCTTGATCTGGTTCATGCTGCAACATTTATTCCCTCAGAAAACTTAATTTTCAATTAAGTGGATTTTTTGACCAAAACCAAAATGTTGTCACTTAAAAATGTCCAGCCACTTCTACGCAAAAATTTGCTCTGAGGTCTGCTTATCTCAGTGTTTCTAAGAGAGCTGACAGTTGCTGAAATATAGGCACTAGGATTGCTAGTGTTGACAACGCTTTAAAGCATCATCACATTGAGTAGCCATTAGAGGTTATATTTCATTGGAAGTAATGTAATTCAATTACCATCACTCTTTATTATGTCCCATCTCTGGAGGCTGACAACAAGCCATATCATCCATCAAATTTTAACCTGAACTTTGCATTCTGGTCTCATAGATTGCCAGTTCTCCATTATGAACGGCTTCATATTTTTAGTGTCCTTTCTAAGGGAAAAGAGGTTATCCAATTATATTCCACATCCATCTGCCTGCCTGTCTCTCCTTCCTTGGTTTTTGGACCAGTTTCAGTCAGGAGGCAAAGGTCTTCAAGAAAATTAAGTTCCTATCAGTTTTGCAACTAGTCAGAGGCATGGCAAAGAAGAGAAATCATTTGCACGTCCCACTTGGGAGTGGTAAACTATGTAATCCCTGAAAACTGACAATCTGGTGAGCATGGACAGCTAATACTGCCTCTTTCCCCATACAAGAAACACAGAAGGCTGAGGAATTTGTACTATTGCAGGGACAGAAGGTCAGGGAGACCCAGGTGTTGTCCTGTGAGACACAAACCCCTAGGAAAGCAAGCTCCTTCAGAACTGCTGTTCATGGAACAACTATTTTATAAATGCAGTGAACTTAGTAATTTACAAAGAATTTCTTGTGCATATTTCTTCAGCAAAGAATGTTTTGAGTAACTCACTCTGACAGTCAAACATATTGCAAACACAAAATATAAATTACATAGAAAAGTGATGTAACATTTGCTTTTCCAAGTCTATGCATTTGAGCTCTATCAATAAGCACATTTTCTTTCTCAAAACATCTGAAATGCAGAGTAACTAATTCACTATGTTTGTAAGTTTAAATGATTACTCTTACTGATGATTATCAACATTACTGATTCATATTACTGTTGTTGTTCTGCCTTTTTGCTGCCTAACTGAACCATAAAAGTACTCAAGACTTTGCTAGTTCTTTATCACATTCATCAGCTGCACAACTGTTGTGACTTATGACAATTTATTCCTCAAAGGCAACTTGTTTACATTTGTCATTGCATCCATTCCCTTTCTCACTCCCTCTCCATCCTTCCAAAATTTACCTCCTCCATATTGTCATTTATGCTAAATCACTTTTCTTTGGCCTTTCCCACTCACTGGCTCTCACCAACTCTATAGCTACCCCTCTCCCATGTCCACACATCCTCCATCCCAGACTTGCCCCTCATTCTACTACCTCTTTTTCTGCCTCCCACATACACTGTCACTATCTGTATTTTCTGGCTTCCTCCCCTAGCCTACTCTTTGCTCAGAAGATAGTTCCCTTCCCCTCACTCACACAAAACTTTACTAGAAAGAGATCAGTGAGCTTGGAAACCCTTATAAAAACACTTCTGCTGGACTTTCCTGGTTTCATTTCCTTATACTCCTCCATGGATCACATTTACAGAGGCTGAATTTCCCTCTTACTCCTTCTGTTCCACCTGCCCCCTCACCACCAAAATCTCATGTTTTCTCCCACTCTCACTGAGGCCCCAACCTTTTCCCAGTTAGCGCTGCTCCCTGTGGCACAGTTATCTTCAGCTACACCCAAAGCCATTCTCTATCACTTTAACTTCTTTTTGAGTATTTCTCTGCAAACGTTTACTCCATCAGTCGACCACTGTCACCTTCTCCTCCGCTTCTAATGACCCTCTGTGAATGCATAGCTTCACTTTGCTTTAGACATTTGCTTACCCTTCAATCCTTCCGTCCTCTTCCTCAAAGACAACTGCCCCTCTAGCCCTTGTAAACTTTGGAGGTTGATATTTTACTGCTAGAAGAGGTTGCCTTCTACCGTGTGGGGAGTTACCTGATCCATTTCAGATGCCCCCTGCCCACAATCTAGCCAGAGTGTGAACTTCAGCCTACATCAGAAGTCTCGAGCATTCCCAGGTAAGGGTCACATCATACACACACACACACACATACACACTTTCTCCTCTGCTGGAAGACAGCCCATGCTGCTGAGAACAGTCACCCACTACAGCTGCAGGTAGGCTGGCAAACTCCCACGTCTGAAATACCAAGTTTTACTCCTCCCTCACACCCATTACTCACTCCTGCTGCCATCCCTTAGGGAGCACCAGCAGAACATTCAGGACAAGACCACCAAGCCTCTTACCCTCATTCTCATACTTTTTATAACTTTTGTCACACTTCTGTTTCTCATATTCTCATCCACATATGCCGCCCTTTCTCTCACGCTCTACCTTATTTTGTCAATTCCTAGAAAGCTCTCTGCCTACGCACAAAAGGAAATCACTTTGTCTCAGTTTAAGTCTCTACTGAAAGGACACATTCACAAATCTTACAGTACAACCTTTAGTCTTCAATGCCCAGCTCTGGCCAGCAGTCTTTATTGCTTGTATCTGAATTGCCATTTATCTGCGTTATTACTCTTTCCTAATTTTGTCACCTTTTCCCTCTCCCATATTCATTATGTCACCCACAGGGTCTAGTTTCAAATTAGACTGCAAGATATTTGGAGCAGAAAAAGTGCTCATACAGCATAAATACTTAGTGCAACAGGAGGTTGTAGAAGCTAGCCTTTCCCCCAGAGAATAAAAGTATCATAAGTGCCCAAAGCTAGTGGGAACTTACCGAGCCGTACAGTTCCCCTTTCTCATTCATTCCAAGGTAAAGTCCACTGTCGACTCCTCGGATGCTGACCAAGCCCACTGCTATACTGATAAATTCCAGTATACCTATAAAATGCAGGGGGAAAAAACAAACAATGTATATATTGTTTCCATTGAAAGATTTTTTTTTTCAGATGTGACTGATCCCTGAGTGTCAAGCAGCTATTTTTAAGGCTGTTTTCCCATTTTCTGTGTTGTTTAGAGGAAGATGAGGAAAAAAATGAATATGCAATACTTAACATCCTTTGAGTGCCTGTTATAATGATAAATTGCAGGCAGCATTGACACATCAAATTAAAAGATTACTCTAAATCTTTCTCATCCTTTCCAAACACAAGCTCATCTATACTCTGATTTGCACAACAGATAGTACATTCAGAGAAAAAAAAAAAGTTTTTAGAGTGCCCAAATTAGCAGAAGCAAGGAACCTATGAAATTTGTCTTGAAAAATAAATTCTGAAAAAAATACAATTTAATCAGAATTGTGAGATAAAACAATGTTACACACGGAACCTAAAGATCTACTTCCAGCCATCAGTGAATCAGGAATACAGGGAAAGATTTACTCACAGTATGATCTTCCAGAGGCTTGAGAAATGACAGTCCTTAGTATATTCCACTTCCATGAATTTCTGTTTAGATAGTAACCATTCTCCCTGATATATTATTTATTAATCTCAAATTCAAAATTTAAAATATCCTTAACCTAAGTAATAGAGTATACATGATTAACTCTTCCCATGCACAAAACAGCAAGCTCACACAGACATTTGTGCACACGGAAATAATATTTTGCCAAGAAGCACTGCTTCCGCAAAGCTCCCAGGTTCAGCATCCACATGCACAGTACAGCAAGTATCTGTATTAAGTATTGGCTCATCTGGTTCTAGGGGTTTGGGGATTTTGTGGCAGCCTTCCCTGCAAATTGCTTTCCTCTTCAATGAGGATGCTACCAGCCAAACCTTGCATAAACCTAGAATTCTTGTTTAAAAAATGGAAACTGCTTTTTATTTGGGAGTGCTCATGTTAGACAATAATGATCTCACAGGAATTATCCAGCAGCACTCAGAAGCATGCTGCTATGTTACTTTCTGAGTCATAAAATAAAGCACAGAGTAGCATTTTCAATATATTTTGTGAATTTTCATGCCTAAGCACATCATATAACTATTTTTAAAGCTCATCAGAAACTATATGTACATGAAATAATAAAATAACAGTATAGTATGTGTTGAGCCTCATGTGGCCAATAAAAAAGCACTTTCATGGATTTTTTTTAACAATTAATTTGGCATCTCCCACAAAATAGTTGAGCACTAATCAATAACAGGCATGAATCACATAAATCTAACATGGCACAAGTTGAAGCCAATAGGGAAAATTTATAGCCAAGCTAATGTAAAGATGAAAAGTATTCCCTGTAAGGGACTATTGATCATTACCTTATATATTATTCAGTACTACAAACACCATAGTCTTACTGTTTTGATAACCCTGTTTTAAGGCCTGGGCATCTTAAACCATTCTCTACATATGCACAAATAAAAAATACTTGGGGGAAATATTTAGTAATTGTGGATTCTTTTAAGTAATATAAAGTGGCAGCATGTGGTTTATCTGGTATATGTAGTATCTCAGATACAATCGAACCATTGAAACAACTTAAACATTCTCATTATATCTGGACATGTAAAACTTCCAGATTTGTTACTAAGGCTTTTTCTATAAAGCCTTTACCAAAATATCATGTTACTTGATACATGTTACCAAGCAATTTTAACTGAGGTTACATCTTACATCAAGTGTGTATTATACAGTACTATAACTAAGTTAGTGAGTCTGGCATCTTTCACAACAGTCTAAATGCAGTGTTTAATTGCTCTCCTCATTTCAAATATCTGGGTGCACACTGCTTAGTGCATAAAAAGAATAAAAAAGCACTGTCACATCCTATTGTAAGTGCAGAAGATGAATTTAAGGTACTTGGCTAAGAGCATCCACATATTTGAGGTCAGAATAGAGACTTCTTCATTTGAAATATTCAAAAGCCTATTCACAGCAAGTTTTATGTGCCATATTAAGTCCTTCAAGAGATTATCTGGGGCTAAGCATACAGTCTTACAGAAGTCTTGTCAGTTTAAGGATTTCACGATTTGCCCCTACACTTCTGTGAATATTTTCACTGTATACTTTCTGTAATATAGTACTTAGGACCTGAACCAGATATTAAAATAGATAATCCTCTTCAAAATGAGGCTGGATCAAATGGAAATCAGGACATCTACAAACTTTAAAAGCTAGGGTCCTATTTATAGCGAAAAATGGGGAAGGGAAGCTGTGAGGAAATAACTGTCTCAGTACATGGGGTACCGAATTTCTCTTCACCAGACACTGAGCATTTTCTTTAATGAAACCACTTCAGTGTAAAGACCCATTCTTTCACAAGAAGCTTAGGAAGAAAGTTTTGGGGAAGTTATTTATTCCCTTTATGCCCTTCATGCACCTTCTTCTACATGATCCAACTTTGACTGTGCTGAATGGCAGCAGGACACCAGTCTGACATAAAGGCTGGTCATGCTCTCCTGTCAGGCTCACAAGTGAGAGGCGGTGGATTGTTCACAAACGTGAAATTTTAACTTTCATCTAGCTTAGCTCTGGTGAAGAACAGGCCTACAGAAAAATTTCCTTTGGCTTTTAAGCAATGGACACCTCTGCAACTACACGGTCTTTTTGTTGTTGCCACTTTGCCCTTTGCACATTTTTGCCTTTGGCTACATATAGGTTTTCTTTGTATTGATGGGTTGAAGCAGTTTAGCTTCCCCTTAGCCCTCTAGCACACTGAAGACGACAACGAAGACGGTAAACAAGTATCTCTGCCAGCCAGTTCTTTGTAGGGCTTCCAAAGGAATCGAAGCGCAGGGGAGGGTGAAGGACTGCCCAGACCCTGCTCTCCCCGGGCTGCTGCGCGTCCAACGATAGCCCAGCTCGGGAAGGGCAGTGGGGCGAGGGAAGCGGAGCCCTTCGTGGCTAAGAAGCCGGCGGGAGAACAGCCCGGTGACGGGGCGAGGGAAGGAACTTCCCCGGCTCCCCTCCGCCTCCGGCGCCCCCCTCCCTCGCTCCCGGCCGCCCGCCGAGGCTGCAGCGCGGGGCTGCGGGAGAGGCGCGGGGCTGAGCGCTCCGCCGGGATGCGTCCCGCCTGTCGCAGCTGTCACCGCTCCGTCCGCTCCCCCACATGATGCCAATTAAAAGACGGGAGCGCAGACAGACGCAGCCCCCCCCAGGCAGCAGGGCCCTGCTTCAGTTTCAGGCTCTTATAGCCCCCTTGCCCGCTCCCCCTTATCCCCTCCCCTTGCAACGCTCAGTAGCGGGGGAGACTGTCGAGGCCGCTCGGCGCCCTTCCCTCCCCCTAAAACCTGGCCCACGATTCCCAGTCCCGGGGGCCAGAGCCCTCCCCGCACGCATGGCCCTCCTCCCGCCCCGTGCTGTCTCCGGGGAGAGCCAGCAGACCGGGGCGGGGGGCAGGCCCGCCCCGCCGCATACAGCAGCAGAAGAGGCGGGCAGCCGCAGGGACCCCCCGTCCGTAGCCGCCCCCGCGCCCTCCCGGCGCTGAACCCGCCCCGCCAGCCCAGCGCCGGAGCAGGCAGGGCGGGCCGGGAAGGCGGGCGGCTGCGCGGCTCTCGCAGATGATGAACGCAGCGGTTCCTTGTAGCAGCAGGTCCCGGGGAGCGGAGGTCACCTGCTGACAAGCTTTTTTTTTTTTCCTTTTCCTGCATGCTCCTATTTTTTTAATGCTGTGCATGCAGTACTTGTGCTGACGCACAGAGGCACGCCTCTCCGGTGTTACAGAGTTCCTGAATTTACAATGACTCTAGTGTCTAGCCAATGCCCTAGACTAAAGGAGACTGCATCAAAAAAAAATTTCTTTTGTGACCCAGGTGAGATAAGGCTTTGATCACCTGAGATCGCATTACGGGGGGGACCGAGCCGGGCTCTGCCGGGGAGCATTTCTTTTAGAGATGGACATCTTGCTGCAGGAATTGCGAAATGCCAGGGCTCCCAGAACCGGGCGAGTATAGACACACAATATGGCTCGGTTTACTGTATGCAATAGGCACACATCCAACATAGCATCACAAAAGAATTACTCTTATCTGATGTCTCTCCAGAGGTGTGTGCGTGTGTGTGTGCGGGGAGGGGGATTCCCACAGGGCAGAGCCCAGAGAGGAGTTTACGCGCAGCCCCCGATGTTTTCTCTTTGTCCTCCTATTCCTGAAGGAAAACTTCCTTCTGACGCGTACCCCCACATTCACACACGCGCGCGCAGGTTTCCCTGCACACGCTCGGAGGAGACCATGTAAACCCCTTCTCCCTCGGGCAGCTCCTGAGATGGGATGCAGAGCTCCCTAGGATCATCACAAGAGTTTACAATCACCAAAACCCAAATAGCATCTGCTATTCGGTGACCACCCCGCAAACACAACGGCAATCTCACGGCACCGATACAAAAGCACCGAGATCGTCTTCCCTCCCCCAGAGAAGCCGAGAGCCCCAACACATCCCATGGGTTCACCGTGCCCGCTCTGCCCGACCCTGGAATGAGCTGGGGCATCACCGGTGCACTCCATGGGAGAAGAGTTATCACTGGGGCGCGTCCTCCAGGGGGAGAGGGAGATCAAACCGACAAGGACACAAAAAAAAAAAAAAATCAATCTATTTAAAGCCAAGGCGCTGCAAGGGATGGAAGAGCTGCCCCTCGGTATTGTCAGCTTCCTACAACTGCGGCTGGATAGCCATTTTTAAAAATAGACGCCGCGAGTAATGTGGTCACCGCCGCCTTGCGAAGGGGAGCAGCTGGCGGCCCTCCTCTGGGGGCGGCGGGGCCCCGCGGGCAGCCAGCCCCGCACCGCCCCGGCTGCCGGTGCGCAGCGCCCTACACCTGCTGCGGCCCTACACCGCGCCTCCCTCGCCGGCTCCGCGCAGCGCCGCGCCCGCTGCTCTGTGCCCGCACCGCAGTGAGGTAGGGGAACCTGCAGCCCTAGCTCAGCAGCCACGCACGGCATCTGCATGTGCCAAGAAAAACGCCTAGATGCGAAAGCCCCCCCATTCCCCTCACTCCGCGGCTGCCTGAAACACTTTCCGCACTTTTTCTCGCCAGCAAGCTTGGATGTTGCCCCCCAGGGAGAGCCGCGACGCTCCCACTCGCCCTGCACCCACCCCCGTGGCTCCCGGGCGGGTGGGCGGCGTGGGAGGGAGGCAGAGCCCGTAAGCAGCATGAGAGTGTCAGGGAGCAGCGGATGGCAGGGGATGGAGGATGAACCTGCGACCATGCGAGAGCCTCAGTCCTCTCTTCCCCCGCCCCCCCCCTTCCCTTCCGAGCCCTTTGGAGATCATCTCCTACAACACCAGCATTATCTAAAAAGCTTCACAAAGCAATAAAATACAGCTTAGATATCGTTCAACATCTGGCATTAAAATACAAAGAGAGAAAAAAATCACCACAGGACTTTGTTTTTACGACCGTATTTAAGTGCTGTCAGGTTAGTTCACTCACAAGTTAACTCCTTCCAACAGCTGGGAGCGTGGTGAGCTAACCTGGCGTATTTTCCTCACCCCTCCTTAAGAAAAAAAACCAAAGAATCAGCTCATCCAGGCTGTTTTAGTTACTTTCATGCATTCAATCTGCCAAGCCTTTAACAGACTCCTTGGCAGCAGGGAAGCTCCAGGCCCACTGGACTCGCGTGTGCATGTGCATGTGTGGATGTGTGCGTGTGTGCATGCACAGGCTCTCCGGAGCGGCCGGGGCCATCAGCCCCTTCAACCCTCGCTGCTGAGTCACAGTGTCCCTGGAAAGGAAATCCATGGAATGCTGTTTCAAATTCGCTGCCAGCCTGACACGCCACACAGCTTGGGAAAGGCAGATTTTGGCGCAGGATTCCCGGCGGGTTCCGGACCCCACCTGCGCTCCCTCCTTCCCGGGGCGCCGGCCACCGGCAACGCCGCACAGCTGCGGGTGCGGGCTCCGGCGGGCGGCCGAGCACCGCTGCGGGTTGGCGGGCGCTGCCGGTGAATCCTCGCCGAGCAGCGAACCAGACTGGGTGTGCAGTTCGGGTAGTTACTAGGGCAGGTAATCGGCAGAGAAAACGAAAGAAAAGCCCTCGTCAATTTGCGTATAGGACGAGAGCCACTCCCTCCAGGAAACTCGGTGAATTTTAAATTGTCGTGGTTAATGATTAAAAACCCTTTAAACTCGCGAAATCAAATCATTCAGCAGAAACGTCCCGAGCAAAAATTCCACCACCGCCACCACCACCTCCCAGTACGCGTCTGCTCTTAAGCAGAACTTGAGGCTACACAAACATCGCTACTAAACACCCGTCGACTTCGGCGAGGGCTCCTGCTCCGCCGCGGTGGTGCCGCTCGTGTACATCTGCACCCCCGGACACACTCATTTTTCCCCTCGGCGGATCAGCCATCAGCACAAACCCCCCTTCCCCCCCGCCTCGAACCCCCCCACCGTCCCCCCGCCCGCAGTTCTGCCCCATTATTTCATCACATGACCACTAAAGGGTTAAGGATAATACCTACCAAATCTGCTGTGGTCTTGCCTGGTTCCCTGGATAGTACCATTGGGGAAGATTTCTAAATGAAATCCAGTCCTGCAGTATAGCTGTCTCCGCCTGAGGATCCCCTTTAAATGGTCCAAGTCCGTGACCGCAGGCCCCCTGGGTAGCCCACCTGCCTCAGACTGACCCAGGTGGTCACTTAACAAAACCGGACTATCCACCGGCAAAACGGGCACATTCCCAAAGGGTACTGCATCCTGCACACCGAAATAGTTCCCAACTTCACCTAAGGGAGCCATCAGAAGATTCTGCTTTTAGAGAATGAGAATAAACAATAATGATGGTGCCAAACCCAGGAGATATAAGATTAGGTATATTCCACTCCTCTCCCCTCCCTAGCGCAGTTACAGAGAAAATGTTCTTTCTTCAATCCATTAAATGCATAAATAAAAGTAATATTCTGTTTTGACTGGTACAGGTTCAAGGTCAAACCAGTTAGTCTAAGAAACCACCACTTTATACTCACACACTGACATATTTATAAACATATAGATGTGTATATCTATATAAATGCATATATCCCCAGCTCTTAGCAAGCAATACGGTCTTCAGCCCATCCAACTGTAATAAAGAAAAAAATCCGTAGTTTCTCCATTTGGTTTAAGATAAGAATGATCATAGCAACTTAAATACCTAGGCGTTATAGGGATTTTTTTTTTTTTTTAAGATGCACAGGCTACGTCAGGATTTATGGATTCTGATTCCAGAAAGGCATGCGCTGTTTTTACTCTATAACAGACTGCATACATCAGCATGAATCCTGCAAAGGGGGAGGGGGGAAATCTCACGTTGTTGGCTGAGATAAATCCAAAAAAAAAAAAAAAAAAAAAAAAAAAAAAAAGGAAAAAAGAAAAAAAGAAAAAAAAAACTTTTGACGTCCAAATCTATTATCCAGAATTCTCAGGAGGCTCAGCAGATGTCCACTGGTTTAGGATTATTGACGATCCACAAGCAAAGCAGCAACATACAAGTGCTTGTGTCTTTCTTGGCTGGCTCGAAACAGGTGTTGCTTCTGCAGGGCTCCCTGTGAAATGTTGTACTCCAGCACTGAGCTGCAGCTCTTGACTGTGGATCTCCATCCAGCACGCAGAGTGGCGCAGGAAGAGGCATTGGGCTGGGTTTAAGGTAGTCCTGATTGCTGCTGGAAGGATTCTCCGAGGTCCTAGCGCTCAGCTCTACCTGCTGCAATACCGAGCCGCTTCCAGCGCTCGGCACGGCGCGGAGCGGCTCTTGCCGCTCTGCGGCAGCGCGGCGCTCGCCGGCAAATAAATAAATAAGTGGGCGAAACTTTGGGGGAGGAATAAAGCGACGCGATGCTAAATATACCGCGCCCGCCCGCTGCGGGGAGCGGGCTCCTCGGGAGATGCCCGCATAGCCCGAGTCCCCCTGACATTGGCGGGGGGAGCGGGGCGGGCAGAGCTCTGCCTGCCCAGCCCGAGCCCAGCCCGGGGCCCGGCCCCGCCGCAGGGGAGGCGGAGGCGAGGCCGCCCCGCACCGCACCGCAGCCCCGGCCCGCTCTGCCGCAGGTAACCGGGCTGCCGCTGTCCCAGGCGGGGTTCAAACTCAGCCCCGGCGGGTTGCGTCAAGTTCGGGAGCTGGGGCTGGTCTGGGGGGTCCTTATCGCCCGCGCCGCATTTCTTGCCTTCTCCACCCTGGCCCCCCGCCCCGGCAGCCCGCAGCGCTCTCGCCTTGCCCTTGCGCTGCCGGAGGGGCAGTTTCGGGGATGCCGGTGCGGGTAAGCGCCAGGGCCCTGCCACCGTCCGGAGCGCTCCGGGGGCGAACCGGGGCTCCCCGCGCCCGGGCTTGGCCCCAGTATTTAAGAACCCGGTGAAGGGAGGGAAGAGACGGCCAGGAGGTGGCATGGGGTGAAGCGGGGGTGCGATGCGAAGTATGCGTTCTCCTTTCACCCACCCATCCACCCCCCCCCCCCAAAAAAAAAAAAAAGTTATTTTAAAGTGTCGCGAGAGACCTGGCGAGGGGAGAGAGGGTTTCTGTTTCTTCTTATGATGTTGAGGACTGGTGCTATTGTGGCTTTGCCCTTAAAAAACTGCTGTGTTAACCAGCAACGGGACAGAGGGTCTCCTGCCTTTGCAGAAGAATTCTTGAGCAGAGCTCAAGGACCGAGCACAATGCAGAACCTTGCAAGAGAGAGAGGACTCTCCGGCAGTCCCTTGAATTGAGTGCAAAACCTGAACATAGGCTCTTCTGGGAATGCTGGGGAGAGAAAGAAACAGGGAGAAAAGGAGAAGAAACTTAATATCTTGGGGGCTGAGGGGAGAGATTGCCTGGTGTGAATGATGATGTGCACTGCTGAGGTAGTGGGGTTCAGGAAGGTCATTGGTGGAGCCTGGAAACAGAATTGTAGAGAAGGAGAATTTTGCTAGGGGCTTAATTAAAAATAACCGAATCTGCACGTCCTCCTGCTCTATGGGCATGCAGTGGAGGGGGCAGCTGTCCTTGCCTTCCCCACCACAAAAGCTAGCAGTCCAGCTCTGACTGGTGCAGCTTTTCTGCATCCCCCCACTTGCCAGTGTGACTAAACGTAAGAGGAGGGAGAGAGACTAGTTTCCACATCTAGGGGGGAAACTGCAGGGAAAAGCTGTGTCCTAAATCCCCACGGACCTTTATGGAACTGACACATGCCAATGGCGCATGAGCCACCCCCTTTTATTTGACTCCGTCAGTCTTTATTGCGAGTTGAAGGACGGGATATAGAAGCTTCAGAGCAGGGTCACATCACTCCAGTTCTGTACAAACCCACAAAAAGAAACAGTTGCTGCATGTCAGTCCATGCATTTTGATGTGCAAGAGCAGAAAAACCCCTAACAACAAAGCAGGAAAGTCATTGCTCTCTGGCAAATAGTTCCAAAGCATTTACCCTGTATATCGGGTTTAAGGACACTGCTCTCACACACACACTGCTTATAGCAGCGTGAACAACTGCAGAATGACTTGGGAAAAACTGCAGAACTCACCATGTCAAAAATCATTATTCTTTATCAACTCGATCATGGCAGTACCCAGAGGCCCCATTCAGGGCTCACAGTCCCATTGTGTCGGATACTGTAGACACATGTAATAAGAGAGATGGTCTATGCCCAAGGAGCTTATGATCTTAACCCATGATGAAAGACAACAGGTGTATAGTACAGACCCATGGGGGAAGGATAAGGGGAAAACAGCCTTGAGAATAAAAAGCAACAGGCCTGGCCAGTGACAAGTGTTTGGTGTCAGAAGAAGGTTTTAAGGAGATTTGAAGGAGAACAATAAAGGAGCTTTATGGTTATTAATGGGGAGATTTTTTTCAAGCATAATGGCTAACTTGGAAGAGGACATAAAATTGCTTATTAGGAAATTGGACTGCTGAAAAGTGAAGGTTTGTGCCACTGGCAGAGAGAATATTGCCGAGAGACCAAAGAGCCTGGTATCTGGTGTGCTCTCAGTCCAGAAGCAACAGGGAAAGAGGCTCCCAGCAACTTTCCAATGCTTTAAAATTTACATTTCTAGTTCCAGTGAAGAGTATTATGTGGTTTTTTTTTTTTTCTCTAGTTCAGGCTTCAGTATTTTCCATCTTGTACTTCACACCAGCATACCTTATGAAAAATATCTGACAGTAAAGAAGAAAGTATTGGTATAGTTGCCTTTTTTTTTTAGAGAACTTAAATGAAAGCCCATAGGTTATTTGCTATAGGAAGTTTAATGTTATAAAAGTGTTATCTAAGTTGAGGCTTTGATGTCTGAATTACTCATAAGTATCAAAGCCACACATGAATTATGCAGGACATCCCCAAAATTATACCCATCTGTGAGTAGGTGGTGTTCCAACCCTGCTTCACATAAAATGTATGTGTGATGTGTAATGTCAAACTTACTCCTTACAGAAGTTTGGCATTGCTGATAGCTGGGGCTGTATTAAAAACCTACACTTTATCCCCGAGACACTGAGGCAGGAACATCCCTAGCTCCCCTCTACTCGAGATTCACACCCACTTCCCTTATACCCTCTTGGAATTAAAGACTGCATCTGCCACAGTGAGTCATCAAGAGCTTACTCATCAGCTTTATGCAGGATTTTAACTCCTGAGAGCAGAGTTGGTCAGAAGGATCCTCCATGTCTTGAGGAGTTCCTGGCACACGGTGTCCTCACATGTACCACACTAATGTGACACCTCTGCCAAGTTTTAGATATTACAACTTTTTTTAAATAAAACTGTTTCACCTGTAGTCTGCCAACCAGCTCACTTTTCAATATCTTTTTACATATCAATTTTTGCCTGTCATTTAAAAAGTAAATTAGCTTGCCTGTTTTTTCTTGGTTTATGTTGGTTTTTTTTTTTTCATTCCTCCAAATTGCATAATTTCACTGAGAGTAAAGAATCTTATTCTGGACCTTTTATGTATCTAACTAATTGATTTCTCGACCTTGCAGATAGACAGCTGAAAAATTACATTATTAAAAAGAGAGGTGTAACACCTTTCCCATAAAATGCATGGCATTTGCCATTTTTACTAAAATGTCTTGAGGCAGAAAACTTTTAAAAGCTTTCTACAAATGGACAAAGACATAAAAATATAAAAAGTAATGCTATTTTCAGTTTTCTTGACAAATAAGGATTTTTAGGGTATTTTGAAACATGATATAAACCTGGATATAAGAGTATTAAGTAATCTCATTTCACTTGAGGCTGCTAGAACGGAGACTTCAAGATATAAACTACTTGTTCTTTAACATAGATAAATAGGAGCAATTTTAGGGCACAAATCATCTGACCTATTCCAGGCGTCTACTTTAGGATGACATGACTCATGCTCTAAAGATGCTTAGTTCTTCCTCGTGTATGAAGGGAGCCTATATTAGATGTAGACTTCTACATGACAGAGGCCTAGATAGGACTGGATGGATCCCACCTGCTGCATTATACATGTGATTGATAATTTCCCCAGCATAGGTGGTGAGGGCACCAAACTATTAATACAGCTGCACAAATTCACACTCCAAAGAAAACTCAAGTCACCTCAGCAATGAAAAATTAGTGAAGGTTATGATTATGAAACATTAGATTGCCTGGAAATAAACACAATGTTTGTGAAAATTAAAAAAACCCCAAACAACAAAAAACCCCAAATAAACAAAAAAACCACGGTGTGAGTCAGGTTAATTGGATTAACATAAGAAATGCCTACAAGTTTAGAAAACTTGAGCTAGAGGAATGTATTTGCTTTCTCACTGCAGCGACTGTAGAAAAAAATAGCAGTATTTATTACCAAAAAGATTCCTATAAGAATTCCAGAAGACAACAGAAAAGGGCTTCCTCCCAGTTTATCAAATTTTCACACTAGAGGAGTGTAAAATATGCAGTTTAGATGGAAAACTCCAAGAAAACATCAGTGTCAATGTCACCATGTAATACACAGTGACCATGGGATATCTGACATGAATTTTTCATGGTGTTATGGTATTTTGCATTGCAGAGGAATTAGTGAATTCACATAAATAAGCACTGGCAGAATATGATGATCCTAGGGAGGGAGTTATCAGGGTCCATGTTCTAAGATACCTTAATTTAAGCACAAAAGTAAAAATATCACTATCAGTCAGACACAGTCGAGTGCACTGACACGGATGTCAATATAATGTTTCGGAATATGTGTCCTTTTAGGTGCTACTTGAAGGTATATAGGGTGATGTACACATGAAAGCTGCCAAATATGTTTGAAATTTCTGTGATGTGTTTATTTGTACATGGCTGGTATCTGCTGTTTTTAGTAATAAATTGATTTGCCATGATGTTGCAAATCCCGATAGGTCAAGAGCCAAAGTGCCACTGATTGGAAGGAGAAAAGGGGAGGTAATCAGAGTTGCCACATGTGCAGGTGACTGCAGAGGCCTCCACATGGCAATCATTTTCTGCAGCATGGCTCACAGAACTGCTCACCGTGAGAACATGTTTGTCACTTCCAGTGCTTTGCCTTGTGCACCTTTCCTGTGCAAGCACACACTGTGTCTAATCAGAGGTTTCTGGCTTCTTCATGCTCCCATGCTGTCAGTGCTCATCTGCAGATGCAGGCTCGGCAGGGTTTGCCAGCAGGCTACAGGGCATCTCTGAGGCTCTTCCTTTGGCTGATACACTTCCTTTGTAGATAGTTCACTACCTGAAGGATGAGGCAGCATTCGTACACCAAACGAGGCCCAGAGCTTGACCATAGCTGGATGCTACTTACCAGTGCTAGACTGGAGCTGCAGTCACCGATCAGCTTATCGCCGTCACCTGCCCAGGGCAGGGAGAAGGTGCCTTTCAGCACCTGCCCAGCTCGGCAGGAGGTGCGTGGGTGGCCCCACTTTTCCCTCCATGTGCGCTGCAGCAGGCACAGCAGCAGCCCAGCGTGCCGTCGCCCCGATGGAGAAGGTCCGTGCCAGCTCCATGATGGCTCTACGCCCGCTTTCTGGAATGGCCAAAGTCCTTGATAGCTTTCCCGATGGAAGTGACTGCCTCTCCACCTACGGCCTCGTGGCCATCCAGAAAACTTCCTCCCGAATGGCCCTGAGCCGTGGCCTGCAGCGACCACCCGGAGCTGCTCCCCACGTCGGTGGGAGCGAGGCCGGGCGCGGCGGGCCGGGGGCTGCGGGGCAGGGGCAGCCGCCCCGCCGCGCTTGTACGGGGCTCTCTTGCCCTCTAGCGGGCGAAGCCAGTGGGGCGGCCCCGCCGTGCCCCCGGCCAGCGCTCCCCGTGCCACGCCAGAGCCCGCGGCCCGCCCGGAGCCCCGGCTCCCGCTGCGGGACAGCGCGGCCGCACCACCCCGGCAGGCCGGGCGGCGGGCCCGGGCCGTGCCCTGGCTGCGGGCGGCTTGGCTGGGAGCGCGGCGGGAGGAGCGCTCCACGGACAGCGCCTGTCCAGGGTGCCGTCAGCACCGCGCAGCCAGAGGCGGGGAGAGGGGCCCAGCGCCACGGTCCCAACCAGCAGAACGAAGAGCTGACGAGCAAGATCATAATGGGGCAGTCAGGGGGCACCATTCGTCTCTGCGATCCCTTCAGCTGGTCATGGTGGCTGACCGTGCCCCCACGGCTGGGACCAGCTCAGCAACGTACGGAGAGCCAAGGGGGAGCACGGGGCTATACGCACCTCAGTTGCTGGGCAGGCATCGTGTGCCCCGTGCTGCTGAGGAAGGCAGTAGTCGCCGAGGACAAGGGAGCCCTGGGCATGGCCTTGGCATGCAGAGATCTGAGACAGCAGTGAGCCCACAGCTGAGTGGGGTGGAAGTGATGCTGGAGGCTGTGCTTGTGGAAGGGAGGGCATCTGTGCTCATGTGGGATGTTCTGACACACCATAAGAAGACCAGCTCTTTAAGTTGTCTATCCCATGTTTACTAAAAATTCTCCTTTTCTGCTAATGAACTAGAAGACATTTCAGTATCCCCATCTCCATCATCTTCTTCCTTACCAGACCCAAATCAGTAATGTATTATCTCCATCTAACAAAAGATCTTACACCATCACTAGGAATTTTTGCTGTACAAATGTTTTAGAAAATTTGCATTTCTATTTAAACCATCAGTGACTGATTTTCTTCATGTACTCTTCAGCTTAACTTCATGACTTTATCAGTTTTCCCCTTTTGTAAATAAATTTTATGCTCTTTCTCCCTTCCCATTTTTAACATTATTATCAGTATTATATATTGCATTTTTACTCTATTGTTGTAACCACTGAACCACAACACACTTAAAAGTTATCCATCTCATGAAATGCAATTTGTTAGCCATATAACAGAGTTCAGAATCTGGGTTTTCTTCCTCTCCAAAGCTTTCCTCCTCTCACTCATTTATAATTTCCCATTCTTTGAGAAATGGTGATACCTCTTGGGTGACTGTCCCCTCTCATTGTGGTTCCTTGAGATAGTATAGTGATGACAAAGTCCTCTGTTTGCTGGTAGTGAATATAGCTGGGTCACTTGGAATGTAGTCACTTGGAAACCTCCACTCTCTGCTACAGTTGTTATAATCCTCTGCATGCCTGTGTCTGTTTCACTCGCTTAAATGCTATCCAATTACTTTGTTGATAACTAACATATTTTGCGTGGTTTTGCCTGATGATTTTCTTAATCATTCTGTTGCTATTTCACCAATAACAGTATGTAACTGCACTCTGATTCAGTGATGTGAAGGGATAGAAAGTGATATAACCATTTGCTTTAAATAATTGCCCGGGGTATGTACTAATGTTTTCCTTTTGGCTGGCCAAGACAAAAGCATCTCTGACTAGAATCTTGCTCATTTCTCCTGAACTTACTGCTTTTACAGGAAGACTGGAGACCCTTCCCCCTGGTACAGGGAGGAAAGGGGCTGCTCTGGAGAAGTCAGTAGTTGTGGGGAGCTGAGGGACTGTAAGATTACTAAGCCATTCCCCCTAGAGGATTGTCATCTTCTGTTTAAGCTATTTCTGTTTGCCCAACCTGAATAAGTTTACAAAGGAACTGAGCAAAAGGTGAAGGGGGAGAGAAAGGACCATACTGTACAAATTACCACAGCATAATCTTTTCACGTGCTGTTGTGAGCCACAAAAAGTATTTTATATATTGTCCCATGTGCTGGTGAAGAATTGGAAATGCCTGTGGATGCAGCAACTACTAAGGTGTTTCAGATGAGGAGTTTTTCTCCTCCAGATCTTTGTCATGAACAGCTGCAACCCATGTTTGCTGTTACACAGGGAGTTAATAAACAGTAAAAGCAGTCTCTTGTAGGTTCGAAGTAAGTGAAAATCAAGCTTTCCAGAAAAGGAAAAAGAAACTAACAGTGGTTCTGAGCTACTACACATCCCTCAATGTGACTCTCCCTTCCTCTCTCTGTCTCTCAAGGCACTGCTTTTCTGAGGGTCACCAACACGCTTCTGAGTACCAGGTTGTATCTTTAGCCCTACCTAGGATTTCTCCTCCCTGTGGAGGAGCAGAACAGAAAGCAGTCTTCATTCCTCTGCCCCCACCCCTCAAAATTTATACTGGGTTTTCACATCCCACCCTTCATTTCTCAGAGAAACGGGACAAGGAGATGAAATGCTCTTTACTGACAAGAATTTGCTTCTCTGCCTTCATAGCTGCTCTTGACAAAAAACAGCTTTCCCACCCTGTTTAGATTTCATCAAAAGTCTGCGAACCTGAAATCCACCATAGGAATTCCAGTCCCCTCCCAGAAGCTGTTATTCCAAGAAAGCTTAGAAATTCATCAGAGGGTCTGAAAAACACATCAGTGCTGGGAATCCACAACTAGGATTTCACGCCAGAAATAGATGCCGTCTGAACTACTTTGCTTTTTCTAGGCATTGCAGTGAAATCACTGACAGGCGATGGGAAAAGAAACTGTTTAGGAGGTTCCTGTGCTTCCCCCGCTTTAAATACTGCTGTAGGTTTGAGGAGAATTACAATTACTGTCAGGGATTCTCAGGGACTGACTTAAGAGCAAAACCAAGCACTGAGAACTCACTTCTGCAGATACAGACAAATTGGCTGTGACTACCTTGCCCTTACTGCAGTAGCACTGCAGCCAACAGAACTATGCATGCAAATTTTGAGACATCAGGCAGACATCTAGTATTAGGTATCCTGCTTTTTTTAATGGGGGACAGGCTTGTGAAGAAACACATGGCAAAACTGAAGGAAAATTATCTTGCCAAGCCTTGTGTTATGCTATTTGTATAAATCTTGATATGAACAAGCAGAAGGAATTTGCTTGAACTTTCTGGAATTCATACCTTGTATTCTTGTAATCATCTGAGCGTTCCAGCTCTGTATCTGGGAACCTGGTTCTGCTGCCCTGCTGGGGGCTGCTAAGGAGAGCTCTGATACACGGGGCTGGCAAGCTCGCTCCCTTCTCTATAGAGATGTTCTCTGGTTGTGTCTTCCAGTGGGGTAATGGTGATGACACTGCAAACCCCATTCCTCAAAAAAAAATGGAGCAAACTCCCTGATTAGGTAAGCTGTCACAGCACCCCTCCATTGCTGAAGCTCTGACAATTTATATGAACACAAGACAACCACATTTAAGTCTTTTATTCTCTCAGGTAAAAAAATCCTCTTACAGTTCATCATTACAAACACTCAGAATTTGTGGGCCATTCTTGGTCACAGCTTACATAATTAGAAAACTGTAGAAGGCACCATAAAAGGACAGATGAAAGCAAAACCCAGGTACACCAAGCAGAGGGGATGAGTAAAAAAATCTAAGAATTGCTTAAACATTTGCATGGTCACACAGTGAATTTCTGAAAGGACTGTTTGCAGTCTAGCTGCTCAAAATACTTGACTCACAACTGTAAAAGCGTGAGGACAGAGGGCTTAGTAAATGTTCTTGAATAGTCCTCTCTGTAGATTTGACTGTCACAAAATTTTTCCCAAGTCCAGTAGTTGCCATATTTTATTTATAATTTAAGTCATATGCTGCTTTCATAATTTTTTGTCTAGTCATCTTAAACACCTTTGTACAGTATTCAAGCAATAAGAGCAAATCTTTTTTATTATTATTATATATGCAATTTCCCTTGGGTTTAAGCAAAGTCTGTATAATGCAAAGTCTATGAAACACTTCAAATTCACTTTGAAATTTTATTTCAAATCTTCTCAAAAGTTAAGGCACTAGAGTTGTCTATTAACAGTAAGAATGAAACTTATTTCTTAGCATTTCTGAAAAGTAAAAATAAATTTGTAGGACACACAAATGCCACAACTGAAAAATAACCATGGCAGTAATATGCTTTGAAAAGAGTCAGTCATTTATAAGGATGTTTTACAAGTGGAGTCTCTCTTCAAGAACAGAGAATCAAATAACTTCCATTACTGAAATAATTTTAAATTATGCATTCTATAAGGGCAAATATTCAAAAAAATTGAGCCTAAACTAAGACTGAAAGGCTAAGATTCCCAGAACTGTCCTTAGTGTCTCTTTTTGCGCAATTACATTCAAAACCTCTGAAGATGTCTCACATGAGTGCTCAGTAAGTGAACTGCAAAAAGTACATGGAGAAAATTAAGTTCATTAAGATCTCTTCAAAGAGTCCTAGAATTGTTTAGGTTGGAAAAGATCCCTAACATCACTGAGTCCAACCTTTAACTCTACACTGCCATGACTACCACCACTAAACCATGCCCCCAAGTGCCACACCTATGTGACTTTTAAATACCTGCAGGGATGGTGACTCCACCACTTCCCTGGGCAGTGTTCCAATGCTTGACAACTCTTTACATGAAGAAGTTTTTCCTAATACCCAATCTAAACCTCCTCTGGCACCACTTCAGGCCATTTCTTCTCATCCTGTCTCTTGTTACCTGAGAGAAGAAACCAACACCCACCTGGCTCCTTTTGGGTACTTGCAGAAAGTGGTAAGGTACTCTCTGAACCTCCTTTTCCCCAGGTTAAACACCTCCAGCTCCCACAGCTGCTCCTCATAAAACTTGTGCTCCAGACCCTTCCCCAGCTCTGTTGCCCTTCTCTGGACATGCTCCAGCACCTCAATGTCCTTCTTGTAGTGAGGAGGCCAAAACTTAACACAGCACTTGAGGTGTGGCCTCACCAGTGCCAAGTACAGGGGGACAATCACTGCCCTGGTCCTGCTGGCCACACTGTTGCTGATACAGGCCAGGATGCCATTGGCCTTCTTGGCCACCTGGGCACACTGCTGGCTCATGTTCAGCTGCTGTCAACCAGAACGCCCATGTCCTTTTCCACTGGGCAGCTTCCCAGCCACTCTTCCCCAAATCTATAGCATTGCATGGGGTTGATATGAGTCTTCAATGTCTTTAACTATTTATTTATTATGACCTAAGTAAGGATAAAGATTTCAGTGCCTGATTTTAAGTTCCTGGCTGTTTTAAATTCCTGGCCTCATCTTTTTGTAGTGAGATTGCATTTCCATTAATCTGTGGTATTTTTTTCCTCACGAAAATTTAAAATAATCACTTTACATCACTTCATACCTCCTTAGCCTTTCTGAAAATTATGTCAACCCAGCCTAAATCACTCCAGGTTTCCTATTTCATAGGATACACAGAAATCACTGAAGGTTTCCTATTTCATAGGATATTCAGCTATGATCTTTGCTTTAGAGTATTTGGGTAGTCACAGGGGTAATCCTGCCAGGTTATGGAGAACAGACATGAGCTGCCAAGAAGGCTAATAAGCATGGTACTTTTTTCTCCATGGTACCTTTTTATTCACATGATTCTTCTTAAGCAAACTGAAAAGAAAAGCTGGCGCAGGCAACAAGACAGCATGCAATCAATATACAGCATAAGCCGAAGAACATTTCAAAGTTCAATACTAAATTCTGCCTGTAACTGGCCTTTCCAGCAGTTCCTTTCAAGAGTAGCTAAGATAAGCTTAGATAAGCTATTACTGACTAGAAGGTAAAATGACACATTTTTTGCATCTTTGGAACAGCATTTAAGCACAGAGATCAGTCTTCACTCCTTTTCCTATCAAACACAGAGCAGTCTGACTCCTCCCCTTCACTCTAGGTGGGCAGCATGGGCGTACAGCTCACAGCTATTGTGTGTTTGGGGACTCAAGGCTGACTGTGGCTGCTTTGACCCTCAGGACTTTAGCCACCCTTGTCAGGCTGAAAATGCAAATCCTACTTCTGTCCACTGGCCAAAAATATTAGGCAGCAACCTCAAACCTCCTGAGGCAAGATTCACACAAGTGGCTCCAGTTAAAACTGCTCAATTGTATAGAACTGCATGACCTTAACCCCTCTTAATCCAGCAGGGGATATAAACTGCTCAAATCAAGGTCAGTTCCATCCAGATCATTACAAAACATTAATTCACACTAAGCTGGAGAGGAACTGTTCCTAACATTGAACTCCTTCTTGAATATACTCAAAAATGCAGGCACCCCTGCTAGTCCTAATGCTGACATTTAGAATACATGTAACTGCTAAAAATTAATATCCATTAGGCTGCATTAACAAAAACAGACTGTTACATCTTCACTGAGAACCAGACAGGGTATCTAGTGACACAAAAGAAGGAAAAAGGTAAAATTCCTATCTCATGAGAGATACTTGTCCCAGTCCACCAAACAAGTCACCAGTTTAGACTGACAGGCAAAGATTTCTCTCACATTGCAGAATGCTGTCTCATGCTCTTCGGAGGACATCTGTTCCCAGTCACTACAGCTTAGCTGGTTCCCTTCAGTTCCAGCATTTCAATAGTACTAACTGCTGCTGCATGGCAATTACTGTTGAGTCTGCAGAAATTCATCCAACCTCGTTTTGCTGACAACGTAAGCTATGAGATTGCAAAGTCATGTGAGCTGGTTTTATGTCTTGTCTTCTGGGGTTTGGGTTTTCCCGCTAATTGCTTATAATTATTGAAAGGTTCTTACACTTTCCTGCTTCTTTATCTTTTCAGGAAGGTGCAATCAACTCAATTCAATCATCTTTGATCTCATCTTCATTTCTGCTCTCAGTATGGAGCCATCTCAGCTTCAAATTCCACTGCAGCCTTGCCTTTCATCTTAGTCATGCTTTGGCATGGCTGTTTGATGACAGAAGCAAGAAATATTCATGTATGGAGTCCTCAAGTTCTGAGTAGTTAAGCATTTGGTGCAGAATTCTAGCATTTTGCCCTTAATAATAATATCCAGTGACCTTGCACTGGGTATTACAACATTTTGTGTTGTTCCTACCCTTCCACTACAAGTTCATTTAGGTCTTCTTGTCTAACAATCTGATCCTCTTCGACTTTTTTATTAAATTTGTCATCCTCAAACTATGAGATTTCTCAAAGAACTATATGTGTAAAACAGAGACTAAAAGAATATGGAATTCTAGAGCTAAACCCTGTATCTTTGTACCACAAATTCTTTGTCAAAACTACCTTCAGCACCAAGGGCTCTGCATTGTAGCACACATATCTTCTGAACTGCATGGAGTTAATATATCATCCTCCCCCACCTGATGTGAACATTCTCAGCTGTGCAGGGTTAGAGCTACAGCAGCGCCAGATGAACAGTGGACTTACTGTGTCCTGTCAATGATCTATCACATCCATACAAGCTCCTTCTTGCAAAAAGCTCAGTAGAACTGTTTAAAACATGAGCTCTTCCTTCAATTAAGCTTTTCAACATTAAGCAAAATTTCAGAGATTTTTTTGAATTTTCTTTATTTGTATTTGTGTGGTCATTATTCTCAGTGTGTGCTAAGTGGCAACATACCTTCAGAAGACGAATACTCTACAATATTTTGGTTCTCTGGAATACTTCTTTTTTATTCTTGTTTAGCCTCATTGCCAGTTTTAGTACAGCCAACATTCTTTAACAGATGATGAATCAAAAGAGAACCACAACTTCATATTTTAAATATCTGAAACTCTGTAGAAGTCCTTAGGAAAAACAAAAACTCTGCTTAAACTAAATTGTGTACATAAAAACCGGCAGCACCTTTGGGAATTAAAAACCTCCACAGTACAAATGAAACTAATGTGATCACAAAATAACAGGCTGTCTTAACCTATATCTGTAAATAAAATACAATCTGTGCCACAAACTTGGCTAAGAGGGTTAGGGGATCAAGACTCAGAGGACACTAACATGAGCAACAGGAAAAGACTTACTTTGTTGGGTTTTTGTTCAGTTCCTTTTAAACAGGCCTTTTACAGAGCACTTTCTGGCATGAAACCTTGATTCAGAAGCCTTCCAAGCCAAACCTTATCCAGAATTCAGCAGAAATCTGGTGGATGCAGAACTCTTGGGATTGCATCTGGTACACAGTGTACAGTGGCAAGTGCTCATATATGCACATGAACAGCAGCATCTACTCTTCTAGCAGTAATTTAGAGATCTGTAGGCAGAGTTGCAGCACTACGTTATATGGGCACACTGAAAATCATCAAAACATCTAAAGAGAGAACACTCATTCCCCTGAATTGAAGCTTTGGGCTGAAGTTCTAACCTTCATTTCAGTTTGTACAATAGGTAAAAACTACAGATAAAGACAAAGAGAATTCCTCTTCTTTCTTCTTTCATCATCATAACACTCTTGATCACAACATTATTAGATATTTTTCAGGCTGCTAATTCAATGCCCACTGGCAATTCTGCTCTTTTCAAGCACATTTTTAATGTTATTCCATCTGAAATTCAGGTCTGGTAAATATAATAAATTTGATTATAAAACTTAGATTCCCTAGTTATTAAATTAGCTTCTTTTCAGAAAGCATGCTGAATCAAAAGGAGAGAAAGCGGCAAATTATACCTGACAGCTTTAATGCACTTATAACTATATGAATAAAAGATGTTGTGATTCATCATAGATAATAATTCTTGCAAAAACTTTGGGTGAGCTGAGAAAATGATACTAACAGCCTTGCAAAACTACTTATAATTTAAAATAATTTGGGTGGCAGGGAGAATGTGGCAGGTCCAAATTGCATTAAATTTTCTCTTTCTGTGTAAAAACACAGCAGTAATTTCTACTTTCATAACTGCCAATGTAGTATCAAGCATGGAGAAATCAGGCAAGATACCTTTTGTCAGTAAACATCTCACTGTTCCTCTGATTTGCTAGAAAACAGAATAAACTCTCACTTTGTATTCACAAGCCTAACACTTAATATTATTACCTCTATGACAATAGGGTTGTATTTTGTACAGTATTAATATTGTAACTCCAGGATGCACAGGAGAAGGCAGGACAGATGATTTTAATGTCTAAACCCATTTCTGTAGGGCATTTGTTATTTGTTCAGGCTAAACTGTTTCTAAGGCTAGGGGATGAAGATGATGGGTTAAGTTATAGGCTATAGCACAAAAGATAATTTCTGAACTGAAGTCCAAAATAAATTTGCCAGGGACTTCAAGCAGATTAAAATCTTAGACATTAGATTGTTTCAGAGTCTTGGGGAATATAAGGGACTTTCAACCTGTATCATTATAAAGGAATTAGAATGAGAAGCACTAAATAAGCTTTAAAGTTAATGGTAGTGTATCACACCATGTTTAAGTCATTGCTTTCTTACATCTTTTTGTTACTTGCTTTTTTATTGGACCACAGTCTGCCCCATCTCTTCAGAATATAAGTTACAATTGAACAAACAAATTGAAATCAGTTGAGTTATAGCTAGGAAAATTTAAAAATTACATGTAAGGTGGATTTAAGAAAGTCGATGAGTAGTGACATAGACACAGACATCCTTGGATTTAAAATCAAATGTGGATGCCAAAAGTTCCGTAATGCAGAAATTTTATTTTTTTAACTTGCAGTAATCAACCAGAAAGTACCCAAATAAAGCAACAATTGCAGAAAATATGTTACAAAGAGCATTTGCCTTCAGGGATTATTTCCAGCTCTGTCACTACCTTGTTTTAAGATCTTAGACAAGTCATTTCAGCCTAATGCAGATCATGGTACAAAAAACAAGGAAATCAGCTTCTAGTGACCCTCCACAGATGCTGTACTACCTAGTTCTTGCTAAGGTAGCCTAACTTTTCAAAGCAGCAGTCTCCTGTGGCTTTCCCTAGAGGGATTCTGGTACCTCCTCAAGTACTAGTGGCAGTTGAGTTTATGGTGATCAGCAAGTAAACCTAATTGCTGAATACACACAATATTACTTATAATAAAATAGAGGTTATAAAAAAAGAGATTAAGGAGAAGAGTAGACTAAGAGGAGAAGAAGACAACAGGCAGAGATTCCATGGGTGTTAAGTCATTTGGATTCTGTTTAATCTGTAACAACAACTGCTAGCCTACAATTTATTCAATATAATAACACAATACTTATTCCTCAAGCTTGCCTTCCACTTCATCCATCCAGGCCTGGTAATAGCAGCGGGCTGTTTTGGGTGCTGAGATGTTATCAGGTATAACAGACAGTTGTCATGGGTAGATCTGGGGTAAGATCACACCATGGATAGTCCCTGGTTTCCAGCACATTACCTACAGACTCTGCTGGTCCTCAGTTCTTCACTGGTGCCAGCTTCCTGGAGCTTCTCAAGGCTTATGAAGGGGAAGGCTCCTGACTGATCTCAGGTCCTCTGAGTCAAAATGGCAATTTATCTTGCTGCTGTGGAGAACAATAAATAGTCATCTGTCACCCTCTCCCTTCTCACAGAGCCCCACCCAGCTAGTCTTAAGGGAAACCTGGCATGGTAAGGAGAGCACTCCTAAGTGCCTTCAACTACCACAGGCAAATAGGCAGGTATCCTCCAGAACACTGGATCGTTTACCTTTGTGAGCTCTCTCCGAGCTCTCTCTGCAGCAGATGATAGAGTACTGTCTGAATTGACAGAAGATATACATATTTTTCATCCAAGTCAAGACATAAAAAAGACATAAATTCCAGTGCTTCCAAATACAGATGTTCATAGGCCTAGTAACAACTTAGTACACAGGGAGGGAGGATATAACAATTTTTCCCATGCAACAGCAGTAAGACATTCTTCCCTCAGCTGCACCTTGAAGTAACACATCCCTGCTTTTATCTGTCATCAGGGTGGCAACTCATAATCAAACTGTGTCTGATTATCTCCTTTGTTGCCAACTTTGACTGCATATGTGCCCAGCAAGCTTTATATCCAGATCTGCAAGAGTTCCTTTTCAAGAATCTCTGCAGCAACCATAAGCAGTAAAAAAAAAGCAGTTTACAGTATAGATATTTACAGCTGAACAAAAATTTTCTCAGTTCCCCTTACAGCCAGAAAGAGTGATATGGGTATTTCTTTGGCTGAGACTCAACTGAGCCACTTTAAACACCCATCTCAGAATGAGACAAATCATGACACAGAGATGCACACTTCTCCCCTTTAATGAGAGCTAAGGTGATAAATTCAGGTGCAGAACCTGTACATACACATTTATTTTTAGTGGAATGGATCTTAGCCACATCTTACATACTCCTGCCATTCAGCACAAACCTCCATCACACGTGGTTTAATCTCAACAGTCTCCTTTCCTCAGAAATTAAGTTACAGCTGTTTTGCTGTGGATCCTACCAATACTGTAGGGGCACACCTTTTGTGCTACATAAAAGAGAGCTCAGAGACCAGAACCCCACCATGCAGGTGTTCTAGCTGTGCTCTGGGCTGCTCCAACTAAATCTCTCCATTACAGACCAGATACAGAGAATCTATACCTAAGCTGCGGGAACATGAGACCCATAAACATCGTAAATGCCATGTGAACAGGAGACTTCCTAACCCTCGTGAACTTGAGACAGTCTGTGTATCTCAGCTTTTTGCTCTTTGTATAGCTTACGCCTCCTTGGACACATGCAATTCAAATATTGCAGAGTACCGACTCCCTGAAGTTCCTTCAAGACCCTTCCCTTCTTTAGAAAAGGGTTCTGTAATGGACTAGGAATCCTCAGCCAACAGCTCCTCCCTGAATGGTGCCAAGTGGGGCCCATTCCCCAAAGAGCAGCTTTGTCCATAGCTCCTCGAGGGATTTTATTAATGCCACTATTACTAACAGTCCCTTTTGATGTAGCTGCAGACTGAGGAATTCCTCACTAGCAAATATACCAAGACTACCCACAATATTTACACAGATAGTAAAGCTGTTTTTCAGCTCTGCAAGTGCCAAATGCAGAAACCTATGGAAAGAGATTCTGCTGACTACAATGAACTTTGTATTAGGACTTGGAAATCTCTTAGGAAAGCACCACAGAATCTTTTATAGTGAAGGTATATGTCTACCACACACTCGCTCTATTAGTTTAGATTGCACCCTATACTAAGTTTAGTTACTAAACAACTAAACATACATATTTGGAAAATAATCATGCCTTCCCCTGCTTACACAAAAGTAGGTGCAACCAAAGCTCATAAATAGTATTGTGAGCAAAAGGAGAAAACACTACTTGATATAATGGAATACATTACAGAAAACAGTAATTTAGAGTCTTATAATTCCTTTCTTTTTCACAGAAGTAATTATATATACTTCACCATCTTCAGCAGTATTAAAGATGTTATAATTAAGGTAACTTGCATTAATAAATCACAGTAGTACTGCAATGTGTAATTAACAGTAGCTTTAGAGAGTGGTCTGGGAAAAGAAACAAGAAGGTATACGATACATTCTCTACTTCAACATTTCCAGAAAACATATATTTTAAAAATATTTTACAGGTTAAAATACTGATAATTCTATAATTGTTTCTTTAGTAATACAGTGAAGTAATGTCTTTGCCGTCTTTATAGTATTTTTTGAACTTCATAACAATAATTATTTAAAATTATATCAGTCTCAGTCACATTGCATTTAAAAATATAAAGTCAGAGTCCCTAATAAATCCTTCTGGTTTTTCAAGTAACACAGATAAAATTAACTTTGCTAATCTTGACATGTTTTATTGTACCCTTATGTACAGTTTCCATCCTTCTCTCTTTTTAAGTACAGAATCTATACGGTGGAAAGTCTTAGGCAACTTTAACTATAGTTGTTGCTGCCAGCTCTTCCCATAAAACTCAGGGTGAAATACTGGTATAATTAAAATTGATTGCAATGCTCACACTGATTTCAGATAATGAAAGAAAAGAGAAGAAACACACCCTGAAATGCAGCAAGGTCTCTGCAATAAAATTTTATATTTACATATGATTTCAGGAAAACCTACGATTAGTATATTATAGGCAAAATACATATATAAATATGAACACATAGATATGTGCATAAAAAGACAGGTAAAAAGTCAGAATTATAGGATTTCACTTAGGTATAGGTCTACCTTTTTAATCAGTGTTTGGAAGGGAAGAAAAATGAAGTATAATTTACTCAGTTGGAAAAAGGAGAAAAAACTAATCACTAAAATACGTAATGTAATTCCATTACTTAAAGCATTTTCAGGGAACCTCTATTATTGTTGCAAAAATGTCATGGGATGTTATCATTAAAAGATAAAATAGAAGTTGAACAACAGTTCTTATCTAATAGCAACAAAGTCCCCACTCTTCAAAGATTTATGTCTATAGCTGATTTTATGGAGTCAAAGTAGTCTTGCTTAAGACCACAGAACTTTCCAAAATTCTTAAAATTAGGCATAATATATTTAACTTGTCACAAAATTGAGACCTACAGCCTCACTTGGAAAGTCATAGCAAACATATTTTTCAAATTAAAAAAAAAAAGAAAAGCATATTTTTTCACAAGAGAGTATCGGTTTTGACCTGCATTTTTTATTCACATAAAAGCAGTGTTTCAAAACTCTTTGTAACATTTCTTTTATGAATCAAATATTTATCAGAAAAAGGTCGCTGACAACTTAGAAACTGTATTTTAAAATCTTTGCAATTACATTACTGGTATTTTCCACTCTCAAATTTATTTTTTTTTTAAAGTAAGAATTTTGCTTTTAACTTTTTTCTCTGATTTTTAAACTTGACTGAAAAAAAGTAATTCTGAAGTTTGAGGGAACTTTTTATAAATGCCAGTAAGGTGTTTTTTCAGCTAACTATATACAAGGACTGTGGGAAGATAGTACGTTAGAAAGGTCAGTATAAATGAATGCTATGAGAGGTATTTGGGGACACATATCTTAGATAAATTTTAATTCTTTTCCTTTTAAATGGACTCTATCATGATAAGCTTTCAAGTAACTCCAGCAAGCTGAAAATACTTGAAGATAAGCTATATTTATAGCGTACTCCTAAATGCAAAGATGGCTGTGAACTCTTATTTATGACAGAACAGTGTTATCTAGGCACAAAATGTTCACATTTATTTTCAGTTTTACTAGTGGATGAATGTTGATTCTCTGATAATTCCATTTCCACCATCTCAAAAGCATACAGAACAACTGGACTTTCTATAAACTAACAGCACATTGTCATCTTAAAACTTCTTCATCAGAGAAAGGTATTTCAGCTTCCTTGAAACTGATCTCTCCTCTATTTATTGTTTGTTTGGGATTTTTTTCTCATGGAGTGAGATGGGTAGAAATTATGTAAATACTCAAGGTAAGGTTGAAAAGGGCTCTGAGCAACATGACCTAGCTGAATATGTTCCTGCTCATTGGAGGGGAGGGTGGTAGGGAGTAGATTACCTTTAAAGGTTCTAAATATTCTACATATAATGGTCTTTCTAGAATACAAAACAGCTCTGGAAATCCCTGAAGCCAACTAATGAAGACCTTGGTACTTCATCTAGTGAAGACCAGGACTTTAGAGACTCTGGATAGAGATCAAGGTATCAACTGACCAACTTTAATGACTGTCCAGTTCTATCCAATTACCCTGCACTTTTCTAAGTGTGCTAAGATTATTTTGTGTTACCACTTTTAGCAAAACTTGCCCTCCTTGTGCTTATATCCTTACCTGCTTCAGAGTGTTTGCCTTGTAATCACAGTCAGACAGATTGCTCTCATGTCCGTTAAAGCAAAATATAAGTGATATTCTTAAGAGGACCGATGTAATTTTGAAGGGGCTAAAGAGGGCCTGGTTTTGTGAGGCATTTCATTTCAGTCTTCTATCTGACTTTGGGTAAAATATAATCTACAGTTCAGTTCTTGACCTATAAAACCAAGCAGTGATACTTCCTGTCTTTCAATTAGCTTGTCTGTTCAGCTCCTCCAGGAAAGTATGAAAATACTGTTAGCACAGTGCCTAGCCTACTCAAATCCTGCATTTGGCTGGAGCTTACTGTCACATGTACTTATGGTAAATAAACCAGACCACCCCCACACTATTTCTCAGGAAACAGGGACATGCATACAAAAGATGGCTCGCCAGCCCCTCCTTCAATTTACCACTGGCTGATCATTGCCTTCCCCAGTCCAGCTTATGCAGCATTTGAAATCCTGAAAGACAGACTAGCATGATGGGTGGCCCTCAAACTAGGGGACTGAATCCAGCTCTCAACTCTTATTCTGTAAGAAAGGGTTTAGATAGAATGTAACAAGAGTTAATTTAAGCTGTTACAAGAGTAAACGAATGCTGGCACTAAGCCTAATGCTCTTGAGAGGATTGGAGATCTAGCAGAGAGTGAATCCCTGCTGGAACTTGGTCTAACACTCTTAAAAGACACCGAGATGTGGAAGTTGACCTTCAGGCATGAGGAGATGTATGTCTACTTGGCGCTTTTAATTTTTTGCTTTTGACTTTGTAACAAAAGTTAAAAGAAATTAAGTTTCAGCCAAACATGATTTCCTAAGAATCACAGGACTCACAAGGGGTTTGTTTCATGGTAATATGTTTTTATCTTTTGATGTAGCTTCACACTGTATCCATTACGCCTAACATGAAAAGACTGCATTTACGTATTGTTACATAACTATTCAGTGGAACATTGACTCTTATGGAAAAATTACATTTTAAACATTTCAGAAAATATTTTCTTAGTCTTTTCATTTGCTTTTTCAATTTTTCAGCAATGCAAACACCTCTGGTACAAAGTCTGAAGTCAACATTAGAAAGTATGTTTTTAAAAAGCAGGTATGTCAACTTGCTAAATGTAATGATTTCTGCTTACAAGAGCCAAGGAAGAACAAACTTAGCAGGATGGGAAAGGGAGCTAACATTTTAGTGCTGCAGGGCATAGTAGCTGACGACATTTGTCACCACATAGCTCAGTTTGTCTGATAAAACTCATATTTACCAGACTGTCAGTGTCATTTCTATAGACCACAGTGAGCTTTGCTTTCTGTCATAAACTACCCTGCAGTGATAATTCAAGGGGTGAAACAGGACTTTCTCTTCCCAGCCAAGAGTTTTCTAGCTATTTAGGCCTGTGTTCTAGCACTCACAACTGTACCGGCCTTGTTGCAGCAACACAACTGCGAGCAACATTAGTGCAGCCATAGCTCTGCACTCCTGGACTCTCCATCCACGGGGTGACTTTTACTGCAGGGAGAGACGGGGTGGCTGAGGACACTTAACTTCCACATCAGCATTGCGTGCTTGCAGCCATACGAGGATAACTCTCCACTCACACTGCAGCTGTATCTGTTCCAGTCAGGAAAGTCATCTGAGGAAAGACAAATGACCTACTTATTTGTTCTTACCTAAAGAAAAACTGAAAATGCCTGGCAGAGTAATGAACTAAACCTGCTTACCTGTATTGTGACAGTGTGTTCAACATCAAGTGATCTGGCAGAAATCAGATTCAGAAATCAAATCACTCTTGACATCCTTTACAATGTTTCTAGAATTTGCCAGCATTCATAAAGCGCTTGGTTACTGGTTGACACAGAAAGTAAAGTACTTTTAATATGTTTGTACAAATATTCTGTGTCAAACTTGGCATGAAAAATATTTTGTCTGTCTAGAGGGAATTAGAAATAGGGGATAGGAATTTGCTGCAAATTTTACATCTCTGCAGAAGCAGGATTTTGCTGCATGTGTTTGTGTATAATGACAGAGGGATTTTGTGCCTATGTTTTGCAGTATCTGGGGATTAAAAAAACTTTTCCCATATGAGTTAACTTCTAGGTCTCTGGGAAAAGGAAAAAGATTTTACAATTTATATTAGTATGTGGAGATGGAAACCATTCACCCTACACGTTGCATTTTTGGGTGATTTTGCAATGAGCAGTGTTCCCCAAAGGTGTTTTTCAAAGGATTTGTATCCTACTAAGGACTCGGGTCCTGTGATTCCCAAAGATGTCTCAAACACTTTGCAGAATGACACTCAGCAGAGAATATATGCTAATGCAAGACTGGATAAAATCTCAGATGCCATTAGTTAAATGACTGAAATTATCACCTATAAAACTGAATTCATGACTCCAAAATTACTTTAGTGGCACTGATGGATTATCACCTTTCATCAGTAGATAAAGGGCAAAAAAAGCATTTCCATGTCTCAGAGCCTGTACCACAACATTTGTAATGTTGACAACATAGGCTGTCATATCAGAAAGCACTGAAAGATACAGTTTGCTAAAACAGATTGAGTACTTTCTGAAGGCCTTCTTCCAAAGACCAAAGTAATAGGAAACTGCATGCAGCCATTCTTTCACCAGTCTTTTCCACGTTCACATGGAGTCACTAGGTGAACTGGTCTGAAAACATGGATACCTGTACTGCCAACATACAGATGTTGTTTAGCTTCCTCTCTCTTTTATTTCATATGATCTTAGCATTGATTCTGGAACGGCCCAATTTCTGACTGTGATCAACTAACTAATGTTTGACTGTGAGCAATTGACTCAATCTAATCAAGACCTAGAGAGCTTTGTTAAAACTATGGCAGTGGGAGAAAAAAGCACCCTGAGGCATGCACAGTGAATAGCTGTCTTTTGACACAAGTGATTACTGCCAATCAAATCGTTCTGTAATGTTTTTCAGTGAACACCTCTGCCATGACAGTTTCTGCAAACAGCATCTCCTGTTACCTGTACTTCATGAGAAACTCTATACTCTGCTCTTAAAAAGGATGTTCTCAACTTGCTCATGCTTTTGGTTTTTCTCGTCTGGATCATACACCAAGCAACACATCCCATACGTGACATCTCCAACACCCAGAAAACCCAAAGCGAAGAGCGCACAGTGCCAGGTCAGCCCTGCTTGTGGAAGGTCACCTAAGCTGCCTCTCTCAGTAAACCGGGCTTCCCACAGGGTTTTGAACTCCGCTCACGAACCACTGGTCTTCATGTACTTAGCAGGGGCTTAAAGCTCAGGGAGAAGAGCCACAGCAGGGAATAAGGTGAGCTCAGCGAGAGACACAGAGGGCGTCCAGGTTCACCCCGGGACCGGAGAGCCCCTGCAAGCGCCGCCACTTTTCATTCCCCACCGCACAGGGAGGCCTGCGGTGCTCCCTTCCCCGGCACAGATAAACGCCTGGTCCTGCCCTGACCGTCTTTCCCCTTCACCAGGAACTCGCCAGGCCCTCTCCCTTTCCCAGGGGAAGGCCAGGGGCAGCCACAGCCCGCAGGGAAGGGCCCCGGTCCGGGAGCCCGCTCCGTTCGAGGTGTTTCCAGGGAAAGGCCGGGAGCTGGGCCCTGCGGCCTCTCCTCAGCCCATGGGGGCTCCCCGCACCGGGGCCGAGGGGCGGGCGCGACTCCAGGGCGGGACGGCGGCCTTTGTGGCGCCGGTCACTGCTGCGCACCTCCGCCTGCGTTACAGGATCACGGAATCCTTTACGCTGGAAAAGACCTCTGGAATCATCGAGTCCATCCTGCGACCGAACACTGTCTTGTCAACTAGACCTCGGCACTGACTGCCGCGCCCAGTCTTTCCTCAACCACTTCCAGGGATGGTGACTCCACCACCTTTCCGGGCAGCCCATTCCAATGTCTAACCGTGAAGAAACTCCTGCTCGTGTCCAACCTAAAGCTCCCCTGGCTTAGCTTAAGATACGTACTCTCGTCCTGCCTCTAGCTGCCTGGGGGAAGAGGCCGACCCCCAGCTGGCTATCACCTCCTTCCAGGTTACCTCTCCGCCAGCTCCGTCCCCTCCGGCGGTGCGGGCGGCGTCGCTCCCGCGGTGGAGCGGGGACGGGGCGATCCAGGCGGGACCGACCCGGAGTCGGAGCCAGAGCCGGAGCCGCCCCCCTGCCTCGGGCCCGGCGCATGCGCGGCGCGGCGGCGGCGCCGTGTTCCGGGAAGATGTCTGCGGCGTGGAGAGCGGCACTGTCGGCGGGGGCCCGCGCCCCGCTGCGGGGGCGGCTCGCCGGGATGCGGCCCCCGCGGGGCCAGCGCCGCCCGCCCGCCCGCGGGGCCGCCCTCCTGCTCGGGGGAGGCTGCCTGGCGGCGTGCTACAGCCTGCGGTCGCGTGTGCTCCCGACGGTCCTGGCTCAGGTAAGGCGGCAGCGGCAGCAGCATCAGCATCCCCGCTCCCGCCGACGGGCAGGGCTGGGCCGGCGCAGGGGGAGTCGCGGCCCAGGGGCGGCTGGCGGCGGCCTGTCGGGGTCCGCGGTGGTCAGACGTCGTCCTGCGGGAGCCCTCCCGGCCCCGGCGGTCTGGCAGGTGACGCGCGTTCCCGGCCCGCCGGGCATCAGCAGCGTGTCACCTGCACCTCGCCCGCCGCACCTCGCCGGCCGGAGCTCCGCCGTTCGCCGCGGCGGGAGGAGGCAGGGTTTAACCTCGGCACCGAGCGCTTCCCCTGCGCGCTTGACAACCCTGGACCCGGGTGGTTTGCACAAGCGCACGGCCTGTGCTGAGCCCCGCGCTTTGCTGGTAACTCTCAGGTGAAAGGTAACTTTCTTCCTTTCATGGTGCCCGGGCTGCCCGTCAGGTGCGATTAGACGCTCATGCACATTTTTTCCTTCTAAAAAGAAAAATGTTTCACGAAAATAGTTCTTTTATAACTCATACTTTGTCTGAAACGCATCACACAGGATGTCCAAACTCTGTCCAACCTGTGTGTTGGATGCTGAAGTATATTTTCCTGTGGAGCATCAGTGCACACTCAGAAGGGCGTGTTCAAGGACAGATGGTTATTATTTACAAAATAATCTTTGCAAGTTCCAAAACACAGCTGTGTTTCCCAATTTTATCCTTTTCACAGAGGAAGTGAGCTTTTTACTGTTCTTCCTTAAGATAAGAAGTTACTGTCAGTTGGAGTTGGTTCGTTATTTGAAGGCCAAGAGACCTAAATGTTTTGTAGGCCAGAGGGTTTAGGTGGGATGGGGGGAAGAGGTCAGTGTATGCTTGCAGTACCCAGTACCATTCATCTACTTATATCTAACAATTTTTGGAAGTTCAACAGTTTGTATGCTGTGATATCTTATCTCTTAAGAGTGATTGAACAGGCTGAACTACAGGCAGATAAATAGCAACCTTTATTCTTGAGATCAACCTTTATTCTTGAGTCAAGAACAAAGAATTTTTTTTTAATGTTGCAGTCTTAATTGTAGAGAATTTCTAAGCTGCATCTTCTCAGAAAACTCAATTTTTATTAAATAGGCATTTTTCTGAATAGATTAGCTTATTAATCCTGGTTCCTTGGACAGCACATGTTAAAACTTTAATTTTCTGTATACAATGACTAGCATCAATTACTCCACTAGAAATCCTCCTGGCAACATATCTCCTTGTTGGTTTTATGTTTTTGTGTGACATTTTTCAGAAGCATTGCATTATGTTTAGAAAGTCCTGTCATTGAGACCAATTTCACATATGCATGGAACTCTTGCTTAAGTAGATGTGCATGTAGGTATACATAAAAAGTATTAAATGTGGAAAGTAATAATTTTAAAGGGTGTTGAGTGAAGTGATCTAGTCCAGGTGCTGTTGTGTTCTCTTGGAGTAGCCTCCATGTAACACATGGACAGTCCTACAAGTACACTTTTAATAATTCTTGGGGGGAACTCCAAAAGTTCTGGCTTATTTAATTGATTTGTTTTTGGAGACAGTAAATTACTGGACTATGCAAATGTATAGTAGTTTATTCAATTTGAACTTTTCAGTTTTCCAGTAAAATGGTTGTTGGAGATGCTAGTTCTCGAAATGTCTTGTATCGCATATTGCTGCAATTAATCTATTGAGCTTTTCAAAACCTACCGAATAACTGACCATGCAGAGCATAACATTAAGGCTGATAAGCTGAAAGTGGAACTGGATTGTGAATGCAATGAGGAGTAGAGTGATAGAGCCAAAGAGGCATGCTGCAAGTCTCTTAAGCAGTTTAGATGCCACTTGTTGATAAAAATAGAAAATAGTTAAAAGCAAAGCAGAGTGTTGAAACAAGTGTGTTGCCTTTATTTTGCATTTTGAAGATGTCTTCTTTCAGTTCAGAGCTTGTGGAATCCTGTTAAATGAAGATGCTTTTCACATTCTAATTAATAGAGGATAACCTTACTCTCTGTTATTATTCCTTTTCACTGTAACTGATCTCAAGCAGCCTTTCTTGAAATTGTGCTGGCAAACTGTATTGCACTGTTTGTTCCTGCTGAGGTGTGCTATGTAGTGGGAATGTTTGCAGCATAGGTATGTGAAATGTTGTAGATTAAGGCAAGTATTTGAAATTAAATGTTTATTATAGTGGGAATATTTATTCTTCTTTCTCATCAACTAGGCCTAATATTTGCTTTTGAAAATGCAGTGAGATTCCAGTGCTTCCCAGTTTTCCTTGGTAACATAGTCTTTACTGTTGAATTGCTCCAAAAGGTGGTAATTATATACTATAATTGAAAAAGTGAAGCTAACGATGTATCTCCATGCCGTCATAGAATAAAAAGCTGACATCAGATTTTATGTATGTGACACTTTTCAGCAGCATCGCTTTATGTTTTAAAAGTGCTGTCATTAAGGCCAGTGTTACCTATGTGTGGTACTCTGGTATAAGCATTATTTGAGCCACGGGATAAAGTCTCATTCTTGTCTGAAGCGAGATCTAACAACCGTTAGTAACTTTGTTGTAGAAACAGAGTTTCCTTGTAAATACTTGTTGTTTGTTTAGGTTAAGTAGTTGAAGTTGCTAACTCCATTTAGATTTTCTGTTATTCTCAGTAAAACTAGTCTTTATCAAATTAGTCAGACATTTTTCAGCTATACCTTCATCTAGGCAATTTCAGACATACAATTTATGTTGAAGCTGGCACACAGCATGTCAAAGCTAAAGTTCTGTAAATTCAGTATTTATAATTATTTTTCATCTAAAGCTTTTGATTATTTTAAAATCAAAGGCTGATACCTTTGGCACATAGTTTCTTAAACAGTTATTTAATTCCAGTCCTTGCTTGCTGCTGGAGTAGGTTTAACCCTGTTCTTATTGGTTACTGGCACTTCTAACTTCTGCTCAGATGAATGAAATCCAGCCTGTGTATGAGTCTGTGCAGAATCAAAGGTCCTGCAGGGTCAGATAACATGTTTTCTTTTTGTGAGTTGTATGGATAGTGTCTGTTTTATTTTGTAGTGGCTTATGTTTGGTTACTGTGTTTTAATATAATTGTTTATTCTGACAGTAAATTTTCAGGTTGGGTTTTTTTAAAACTTTGTTTAACCCAGTTTTTTGGTCACCATTTTCACTGCCACTTATCCATTCTTACAGCTTACATTAAGTGGCTAGCATAATAATAATAATAATAAAACTTTCTATATTTAATATCACCTCAGATATAATCTCTCATTCAGCTTCAGCAGGTGATTTGTGAAGTTATTTTCATTCTCTTCATTTGCTGACCTACTGTGTATAAATGTGCAACTAATATACATTGGAGTAAGTCCGTAGTGCTGAGTGTAAAACTCTACTTTATAAAGATTGTTATAGCAAAGTGAACATAATTTTTTAAATTTTTTTTTATAGTTACCAGGTTTTAGTTCTATCTCCACTTGTTATTTACCAGTGAAGCTACATTGACAATATCCTAAACCAGATATAGCTTGTGCTGGGAAAAGCTTAATCAATTTTTATTTTTAAATTAAATTAGCTAATCAGCCTGTATCAAGGGGGAAAAAAAGAAGGGAAGGGGGTAAGAGCTTTTGTTCTACCAGTGTATCTCAGAATGGGGATTTATGTTGAATTCACTAAAAGTGTTTCTTCTATTATCCTAAACGGCACAGCCAGGTCAAAAATGCAAGCGCTGCACTGCACACTTCAGTGATACTATAAGGCCTGCTTTTCTTCTTCCGTAGTGTAATTCAAGTGACACAATGGTTTGTAGTTTGTAACCTTGATCAGAGTTGCAGTATTGTCTACTGTGTCTTTATTCTCTCAGAGTATGGAGTTTGCCATACTAATATGGCCTTAAACTGTTGGAATTCTGTCATTAATGTGTGCTGCTCATCTCAAATCAGCTTTGCACATAGTTAGGTTGGTTACCTTTATTAGGGTCAAGAATCAAGTGTGTGATTGTCAAAGAGCATACAAGGAGATTCAGAATGGCACATGCTGGGAGGTTGTAGCACTTTGTGAGAGGCAATGTCTTCCGCCTCCCCACTCCAACTAAATTTGAAGCCTCCCAAAGGATTGTAGGATCAATCTTGTATGCATGCAAACTGCAAATTCTGAGAAGCAGCAGGCTGCCAGAGGCAGCATATCCTGCCCCTGCTGAGTTTTTTATGGCCATGTTAGTCACTAGCTTCAGAAAGAAGCTTATAATTTGATTTGCCCTTGAAAAGTTGCCATCCCTGCAGCGTCTCACAATTTGTGCTGAGTCTAAGTCACTGTTTTCCAAATAAGATTGACTAGAGTTGTTAATAGCACATATGTGAAGTTATATGTGTGCAAAGTCTTGTCTGTTTGCTGATAAACTTTACTGTGTTTCAGCATTCTTTTTCTAGGATTGTGGGAGCATTAGTTGGTACTTAAATATCTGATACTGCTTACCTGAGGTAAAGAAGAAAACACAATTTACTAACAGCATTTTTGGGTATGTTTTTGTTAATACTTTCTGTTACATAATTGTATTCTAATTGGTTCTCTTTATCTTCCCTTTTGTATTACTGCTCTGTTGCATCGGCAGTCTTCAATTATTCCAGATAAGGAGAGGCTCAGTTTGTGTCCTTAATACATGTTGTATTTGATCATACTGAAATTACTAAGATAATGCTTATAACGATAGTTAACAATTAGTGATGTTTTGATATTTTGAAGTGTCTGAAATTCCTGCTCTATTTAAAATGTGTTTATTAAAATAATTCTTTTTAGACTGCATTAATTTTCTTATTTCACTTTTAATTGCTTCAAATGTTTCATGATTTTCCAGTATTAGCAGTTCTTAAGAGGAACAAGATAGCTACACGTGGCAGTGGTGACTTTGTATGTCACAATGATATGAAAACTGTTATTCTGAGCAACCGGGAGTAAAATCCTTCAAATTATTAAAATTAGAGTTTAGATTAGTTTTCTGGGGCTACGTATGTACCCACCAAAAAAAATTTATTTTGGAACTCTTGTCTTACACTGTTTAAAGGAACTACAATATTGTAAAGCATTCTCCAAGCACTAGTTTGTTGAGGAAAGATTCCTTTGGTTCTGCCACTATGGAAAGGCAAAATAGTATCCTGGAGGACCTCTAAGCAAATCACAGGGCCATGGTGCCACAGCTTATGGTATAATCTAAGGAGAGTGCTCATAATTTAAACTTAATAATAAACTTAAAAATAAAATAAAATTTAAGTTTATTAGGGGTTTAGTAAAAGTCTCTGAACTCCTAGACTCGGAAGCTGATAAGAATGGTTTAAAAAAGTCATCTGAAATGGTTTTTTGGTGACACTCTTACGCGTGTGCTGTGTCTCCAAAGAGATGAGTCTGATATTGTTGATATGGATCTGAGCTATAGTTGTTTTAGACAAATTCCATATTTTGCTTGGTTTTCCCTCAGGTAAAATTTCCAACGCAGATCAATAGACAACTTGCTGTCTTCTATAAGCATATTACCCGTTTAGTGTATATTTACTAGATTGGTAGTGTCTGGCAGAAACATGCCAAACAAATGTAATTAATTGCATGCATTTTGTTTAAGTCATTTGAATCAACTTTTACAGAGCAGGGAAGGAAGAAGCTCTTCCCATAGCTCTGGGATTTTGAAGGGATTTTTATACATCCTTAGTATCCAGGACCACTTTGTGACTGAAGTTATGCTTAGACTATTTTAGGCCACGCTTTCTCACTCATTTCTGAATATGTTTTTTTGTAATAGGTAATGTTATTTAGAAAGGTAAGCTGTGTGTAGTAGCTGCATGTGAAGGATTTTTGGTCAGATGAAAGTATGTATGTGGCATTTGAATTTGGTCACCAAGTAGAAAAAAAAAAGTGTATTTCGTATACATTAAGCAATGATTCCTACAAAGTTACGTGTGAATGCTCTGAATTGTGAGACACTGATGAATCTTGTTAGAATGGGAATTTTTGTGGGGGTATCTCTGCAATCTGTTTTAAAAGCCTGGTTCGTGCTGAGGGAAGAACATTGCTATTAAGATGAGGTGTCTTGATAAATATAGAACCTGGGATAAAATTGCATAAAGATTTGTAATGATGTATGGAATCGCCTGGAGGGAGGAATGTGGTTCTAAAATAAACCCAGAAAGAATATGTGCAGTCTAATCTGAGAAACATACAGGAAGATTCTTGTATTTACTCTGTCATAAAAAAAAAATAAATTGCCTGGTTTTGTCAGAGCAAAAATCCTAGAATAGTTTTTTTCCTCCTAAATAGTATTTTAAAGTGTTTATCTCCAAGTCTTCATTCTGTTAGAAATTAATTGAGAATACAGATGTAGCAGCACATATAGAAGATTACTAGAATGCTCACAAAGTAAAGTTAAGCATCTATAAAATACGTCTGCATCATAATGCTTCAACATGCTTTTGAAACTTAATGCAAGTGTTTGTAATCCACATCAAACAAGCTGCCCAGTGATGGATTGCAGGCCTCAGAAAAGCCTCATATTTGAATTCAGCTGGTGCAAACCTGACCACATGGTTACATTATTAATGCTTAAAACCTATGTAGTAAAACTGCATCATGTAAAAATAGTGAAAATTACCATTGCTGCTGTGAGTTGGAGCATCTTTAAGTAAGGATTGGGTTATTTGTTGGCTTGGGTTTTAAATCTTTTTCCTGCTTTACAACTTGTTTTAAGGCGGGGATCACTTCCTTAAAATGTTGTCCTTCTGTCTTTTTGCATCTTACCTTGCTGCTGGCTTATTGTTCTCCTTGCTGTTCTTACTCTGTTCAGAGTGGAGAGGAACACAGCACACAGAGCCAGGCAGTGGTTCCCTGCACAGCCTTAGATTTCTGTTCTGGTTGGATAGCATGGTTGGAAATGTGTTGGAGGATTCTCACTGCATCTTCAGATTGGGTCCTCGAATCATCTGCAAGATGGTGCCAATAAATCTTCTTCCCACTGAAGAATCTGTAAAACTGGCAGGCTTTGGAGGAGGGGGGGCAGTTGGATTCAAGGTACTCTGAACCCATGGTGTTTCTTTACAGAAGTGCCTAGTGCTAGAGAAGCTCCTTACGGAGGTGTAGTGAGCTGCAAGCAGCACTCCTGTCAGCATGTAGTAGCATCCATCCCTCTGCCAGCTTCATGGTTTACTCTCCACTGTATCTTTACTGCTATGTCCTCTATCTCAATAACTATTACCAAAAAAAGTTGTCTTAGATCACAATAAGGCAGTCAACCCAGTTGGTAAATGCATTCAATACTGCCTTTTATTGAATAGGAAATGGGTAGTCAATGCTTTATTAAATGATTGAGATATCTATAGTCTATGGCTATGAAAGAGACAATTTAACACAATTCATGCATGTGCCTTCTAACTCTGCTCTGTTGTGTGAATATATTCCTACTAAGTTTTTTGTTTACCGTGCATCTAGAAGTAAACTGAAGGACTTCAATATAATTGGTTTGATTCTGTGTGTTTAAATGCCTTGGTAACATTGTTGCCTCCTAATTCATCTGGAATGAATGAGTTGTTAATAGTCCCAAAAATATTCTGAAAATAGTATGTGCTCAAAAAATGCATTTTTAAACAACATTCCTCCAGTTTTTACGCATCAGTAAATATGCATCTCCCCTGCAATTATATTGCTAGCTCAGTTTAACCTAATCTTTTTTCCTTAAATATACTTCAGTGTTTTTGAAACTGTTCCTGTGTGTAGCCAAAGAGAGTAACCTTATCTACCTCTTGTTTAATTCTGTATTTCACTGTATTATGGAAATACTGTATGTATCAGGTATCCACCAAGCAGTCTAAATCAATAACTGAGATATTAAATATATCACAAACATAATTCTCAGCATTAGTGACATAGTGACATAGTTGTCATGTTGTGTGCCTAAAATAGAATGTGGTATAGAGAGTAAGGAATCTGTAGGACTGTGATGCTATAATTAATTATACCCTTAAATATTACTTATGTGTGTGCATTTGTTTCACAACTTTAAATATATGGTATCCATTTCAGCTTTTTGAATGTGAGATATTTCTATCCTGAACTTTCTGGCTTTGAAAATATTTACATTTATTCCCTTCTCTGTGTGCACAGAGATTCTTTGTGCAGGTGTCTCCATTGATACTAAAAAAACATGATGTCAAATGTAATCTCAGGGGGTCAAGGTTAAAATTTAACTATCTTTCATCTGATCTGTCACCTTTTACTTGAATTCACTCTTGCTATATGACTTCAGTGATTAAATAAAATCTAACATTCTTTCTAGGCACTTTGATACATGTGGACAGATGGGGTGAGTTAAGCTGCATGGTTTTGCATTTTTAGCTAATGTAATAAAAGGCAGAAACTTGAGAGTCTTTGGCTGTTTATGTTGGTAGGCAAACATAAACAGATAAGAAAGTAGCTTGCCTGAAAACAAAAAGTAGATTGATTAGAAAGAATTGCACAAAATAGTATTCTGATTTTTAACCAAGAACCTAATAAAGAAACTAACATTTCTTTACTGGCGGTATAAGACTTTTCCTCCAGTAAATTCTGTAGATGGCTTCAAAATAGGTATTACAAAGCTTCCTTCTTACTTGCTTTATTAGGTGGAAGCTCTGTTGTTTGTTGGTTTTTTTCCTAAAAGCTTTGAGCATAGTGATAACTAGCCCTTTTCAAAAAAAAAAAAATTATCTGTTCTGTACAAGCGGTAGCAACTATACTCCCATTGCTACTGTTTTCAAATGTGTTTGCTGGCTTAGCATGAGAGCTCTGTATTACATTTCCTTACAGAGCTTTGTGTAAGGTTGTGGCTGACTGAATGTGGTTATTCCTGACAAGCAGCTCAGCATCTTGGAAACATAATGTAGCCAGAAAAGGAAGAAATAAATCAGAATCTAGTTTAATTTGTGCTGTGGAGAACATTACATGGATTTCACTGGTGATATATGTGACAATAGGATAGAGCCTGTTTTCTCCATTGGGTACTTTTAGGTCACTGAATTTTGGCACATTATAATGTTGTCTAATTTTGTTTTTACTATGGTTCTTATAATAAGTTTATTAATGTAACTAGGCTTAATTTTGTTTGAATAATATTCTAGAAAGACACTAGTTAAAATAATCGTCCAAAATAAATGACAGATAAAACTGTATGAAATGCTCATTTAGATGTACTGTGTACTAGGCTATAGCTCCCTACTGCTACTCACAAAGATTTTTATTACACTGTGAACTAAAAGACAAGAGAAGGGAGTCTTGCCATCTTTAAAAACCAGACATCATTTAAAGTAGTTCTTCAAGGTTTGTGTCCCTTTCAGGGTGGGAGAAGTTTCAAGAATGACTGTATTACACTGATGTAGTCCAAAGAAAGCACTTCTAGCAGATGTAGCACACAAATATTATCTTATCAGTGCTGATATCTTCCCTGCTCCTTTGTCACATGATCAGAGAAACTCCTTCGTCTGCCTTCAAAAACTGCAGAGACAAACTATAGCATAGATGAAAATGTTACATCAAATGAAGAAAATCAGTGTTTCCAGAAATATGGTTTTTCTTAATCTTTCTTTTCTTTTCTTCTTTTTTTTTTTTTTTTTTTTTTTTTTTTTTTTTTTTTTTTTTTTTTTTTTTTTTTTTTTTTTTTTTTTTTTTTTTTTTTTTTTTTTTTTTTTTTTTTTTTTTTTTTTTTTTTTTTGGAAAGTAGGCTTTTTTTTTTGATAATGCCTCTTATTGGAGATGCTGCTATTTACATTAATAATCTATTAAGAAATTATAACTTAATATTAAAATATGCTGAACTGCATATAAAGCTATGGACTTATATTTATAGTGTAAATTTATACTTGATATCTATTAGTAAGGATATGTATGCATATGTATAAAACATTTATAATACAGACTGTGTGAATGCAGGAATGAAAAATAAATATAAAAGTGTGTTAGTAATGAAGTTGTGGGATTTATTTTGGAAGTTTCTAGTCTAAATGGGCAGATACCCTCAGAATTTACAGGATGAATTCTGCTCGAACTTCCATGAAAGGCTTCTTCTGGTGGCCCTCCAAGAGGCAGAGGGCTGCATGCTGCCAGGTCAGGCTGGGCTTGGAACTTGACTGCGTGTGCATGCTCTTGTGAAAGCTTGTCAAGGAGAAAAGTGGAAAGTTCTGTGATGTTGTATTGCTCACCATGGTGAAACAGACTTTGTGATTGTATTATGTTCTCTCAGAAAGTTGCCAAAATTAATAAGTTGCCAACTTATTTTTCAGTAGAGAAGTCTTAATGGCTATGTATTGATCACATCTGATAGTCTGCTTCTCCTTTTACCAACCTTTGAAAATTAAAAGATAACAGACCTTAATAGCATAACTAACAGAAGAATTGGTTTGGGACTGCAGCGCCGCCTCTAGACCAGTTCTCTCTAAATTTGCTTTTGAAGCAACTGTGGACTTGTTGGGTAATTTGGTGTTTTTAAAAAAAATACAAAATCAGAATTATACTTGCCTTGGAGACATAGATAGTGCTCTTTATTTTATAACCTTAAATTGTTTTAATGCGAAGTGACAGTGGTTTCAGTAGCCTGGAATGAAATGTTTTCCTTTGCTCATTAACTTGAGGGGAAGGCATAAGAGTGTATGGTTCTTACCTAGAAGTGGGGTAAAGCTGAGGGATAAAATGTCTGGCACCCTTTTGTACTGAGAAATATGGTGTTAGGCATAAGGGAATACAGTCGTATCACTGTTGTATTTGGGAATAAGTAAGATGAAGATGTGAAAACAGCAGGAATAAACATTGTAATCTCCAGAAGATAAAAAACCCAATACGTCAATTTAAAACCAGGTTTTTCCAGATCAATTTAGATGCTTTTATCTAATGTAAAGCATTAATATAAAATCTGTACTGTTCAATAAGGAACAAATGAGGATAATTGATACCAGATTTAGTTGTTCACTTGAGATAGACTTCTGGTTCTCAACTGTTCTTCATGAGATCCATCTCCACTTAGGCTTTTCTACCTTTCTCAGTGAGTTGTTGTGGTTTAATCCCAATTGGCAACTAAGCACCTCACAGCCCCTTGCTCACTCGACCCTGGTGGGACAGGGGAGAGATTTGGAAGAGTAAAGATGAGAAAACTCGTGGGTCAGGATAAAGACAGTGTAACAGGTAGGGCAAAAGCTGTGCACACAAGCAAAGCAAAACAAGGAGTTTGTTCACCATGGGCAGGCAGGTGTTCAGCCATCTCCAGGAACGCAGGGCTCCATTACACATAATAATGACCTGGGAAGATCACTCCAAATATCCCTCCCTTCCTCCATCTGCCCCCAGTTTTATATACTGAGCATGATGCCATATAGTCTGGGGCATCCCTTTCAACAGTTGGGGTCAGCTGTGTCCCCTCCTGGTGCACCCCCAGCCCACTCAGTGGTGGGGTGGGGTGAGAGGCAGAAAAGGCCTTGGCTCAGTATAAGCCCTGCTCAGCAGTAACTAAAACATCCATGGGTTATCAACACTGTTTCCAGCACAAATCCAAAATACAGTCGCACACCAGCTACTGTGAAAAAAAATTACCTCTATGCCAGCCATAAACCACACAGCTTCCACACAGTGTCCACAGTATAACATTCTGGGAAGTTGGTTGGTTGGTTGGTTTGGTTTTTTGTTTCCTTGGTTTTTTTTAAGAGAGTTTTTGTACTAACATGCATAGATCAGAGAAAACCTTTTTTCCATGCTTCCTGCAAGAGCAAGATCTGGTTTGTCTTCCTGAAATCTTTGTGTCCTTAATGTAATTTAATGGAATACTTTTCTTTTTTTTTTCAAGGGTACAGTTACAGCAGCTACTTTAAAAATGTGGGTATGATTTGGTAAGTTTGCAGTCAGAAATGTAGTCTTTCATGTTCTGATTCTACAGAAATTTTGCGGTTAGGCTGGGAATGTTTTATAAGCACGTGAGAAACAAGTGAGTGATGGAAACATAGCTACTAAAACAATATGCTGTGCTCAGTTGGGTGAGCTCTGCAATGTGCAGATGCTTTTCCTGTGCTGTGATTTGTTTTGTCTGTAATTATTTTCTTCTAACCCTCCACCAGAATATCTGGCAGTGCACACTGCTCCTTTTTGTTAAGTGAGAATTTTTTAAGCGCTGTGAACTCTTTTCATTTCACTCATTTCAATCAGTTTCATTGAATTTCATTCTAATTCATAAATTGGAATTAATTTATAATAGGAAAACATGATCTATTTTGTCATATACAGTTAAAATGTGTATTGTAATTTGTCATTCAAAGTAAATCAATTTCTATATTGTATCAGAGCTTGAGTTTGTTTTTATGGCTTGGTTGGTTTTGCATGTGTGTGTGTTTCTGCTGCTGTATTTCTCCTGCTGGGAAAAAGCATTATTAATTTTTTCATATAGAGTTGTACTTAAGCACTACTGTAAAGAAATTTGTGCTTGTGTTTTTGAGCTCTCTCCAGGAAATTTTTTGAAAAAGAGTACTGAAGACCTAAAAAGTCATTAGTAACAGCATTTGGGCTGTGACTTATGGGAAGGACTCTACGTGGAAAACAAAAATGGCAAAAACTAAAGCAAGTCTTTTGTTTCTGGATTTTTTAAAAAAAAGTCTGTTAAAACTTTTATTTTAATTTAGCTGAAGAACCATCATGAATTATAAGTAGTATAAGGGGTATAAAATTACTTTTCTAGTACACAGTGTTTTCTTTTATTCTGAATATACCTGTTGTAATGTTCCTTACTCAATCTCCCAGAAAAACGTTGTAGGAAATTGCTGACATACTTTTTTCCCAGCTGCTGTTAAATTTGGAAAAAATTACAATGTCGTATTGCCAAATAGTGTTGCATTGTTATTCTTTAATTTTAAGATTTATGTCTTTGCTTCTCTACAGCCTCAAAAGTGAAAAATATAAAGAAAAATCTAAATATTTAGGTGCACCAGAAGTGTTGGATATACTAATTGAGAAGACTTTGTGTAGTAATAAATACTGGATTATTTATGTTAATGCTCCTATGGAAATTAATGCAGTTTCCCTGTTATTATGCCATCTCTTTGTTGAATGTTTATCATGGGTACCTTAGTTTATGATCTGTGATGTGGAAGTCTCTTGACAGTACTGCTTCTTGAAGTGACAGCAATGCAATCAAGATGCATTGTCAGAAATCATGGACTTATATTCCTTGGTGTAAAACTTTTAAAGCAGTTCTAGTACAGGTGGCTTTTTCCTTGCAGTGTACACTCATTCTTTGTGGCAGTGGTAGAAGGTACCACTTCCAGTATTGCAGAGTACTGGTACTGAAGTGATTGTCCTGAGAATCATCACATAGGTGAATCCATTGTGGGAAGGATTTGTGAGACTAGACGTGGAAGTAATGCCACATCTTTTTTCCTTCTGCGTCTCCGAATTGCATGTGGGCATCTGTGAGTCTTTCCTGCAGGGCTCTGCAGGATGAAGTTGTCCAGAGGGTCCTGGGTACTTTCTCCTTCCCGTAGCCTGTGGCTTAGGTCACTCTCCCTCCATCACTTCCAGGATCAGCAGGCTCCACATGAGAGGCTGCTCTGCAGGAAATCAGCAGGAAGTAATGCTTGCTTCTGCTCCTCCCATTTCTGAAGCAAGCAGACTGCACTGGCCTCAGCTTTGAATGCAGAGTTAGAAGGTGGTGAGTAATGGGAAGTAGACACAGTGTCTCTGGGTGAGTCTGTGTAGGGATTCAGTTCTGGATGTGGTATTATTATGGGGGAATCAGACCCTTCCATATGGTTCCATTGTTTGTGTGTGTGTGTGATTGTGTTTCACCTTGATAAATTCAAATTATGTACATCTGCTGCTGACCATCAGAAATATTCAGTTGATCTGACTAGACCACTGCAAGTGGTTTTAAAAGTTGCTTGCAGTCCTTTGAAGTGTGAAAAACTTCATGCATATAGTATTCCTGGTCATTCTGGAGGTCGTAACTGGGCTGTTGTCTTGCCACTTCAGACCTGGAAATTTTAAGTTTCCCATCACTGCATGCTTGTGGGATGCTTCTAGCTCATTTAGTGTCTCTGTGAATGCATTTGGCAAAACGAAGTTGATAGGCCCAATATCCTTTATTTGAGCAGCTGCTGTAACTGGGAAGATTACACAAGCCCTTGTTCACCACACCAAGCTGTGGAATGTGTCTTCTCTGACAGTGAACTGAATAGACAGATGATGAGTTACTGATGATGATCCAGTTCTGTTGAGACATTAGTGATGTGCTTTAATTGTGGACAGGGTATTGGTCCTAAAGGCCGTAATTTGTAAAGAGCAGAGGTCATAAATAGTTTTCATAAGAATTTGAAGTTAACATGCAGGCAACACGCATGGCTGTGCATTAGCTGAATAATTTTTTATGTTGAGTAATTTTGCCAAGTGTATAAAACCTCCCCTATAGGCAGTTCATAAAAACAGTTGTTGTGCTTTGCAAGCAGAATTTCCTTTATTCAGTTTTGGTCTTGCAATATTCCTATTTAATATGATATTTTTATAGTAGGGAAAGCAAGGAATGAAAAAGTGGATCCGTCCTTCTCCAGAGGTTACTCTACTGTTTTTCTGGAACTTTTGTATGCGTAAAGCACTGAGGAAAGCACCCTGTGTCGTTGTAGTTGTCTCAAAAAATGTTACTTTATGCAATAAGTATATACAATAGCATAATTCATCTTCTGTTATTCATAAAATAAGTTACTTACAAAATGTCAGACATTAAAAGAAATTAAATTGCTGTTATATATATTTATGAGCAATTTATATAACGCATAGCCAACCTGTTAATGGTAAAACAATGCTTTGACAAGAGAGTAAGTGAAACTTCTTGGTGGGTAATGTAGTGGTCATAAGTGTTTAGAAGTCATAAAGCAAGCCTTAAAATTAAACTGTCTGAAAATGCAGTATTTTTATTTAAGGTCATGTGGATTCTTGTTATTGGTTTTGAACCTCCAGGCTTGAAACATCTGAATTGTAAGGGCTAGAAGCTTTTCAGTGAAAACCAAGATACTTTCTCAGTATTGTGAACAATAATGTGACTTTCATAGAATAATAGAATGTTAAAGGTTGGAAGGGACCATAAATATCACCTATTTCAAACCTTCCTGTAATGGGCAGGGATACCTCCAGCTAGACCAGGTTGCTCAAGGCCTTATCCAACCTGGCCTTGAACACTGCCGGGGTTGGGGCATCCAAAACCTCCCTGGGCAATCTGTTCCAGTATCTCACCACCCTCTCAGTAAAAAATTTCTCCCTAATATGTAGCCTAAATTTCCTGTCTTTCAGTTTGTACCCATTAATCCTTGTCCTATCACTACAGTTCCTGACAGAGTCTCTCTCTGACTTCCCTATAGGCCCCTTTCAGACACTGGAAGGTTGCTGTGAGGTCTCTACACAACCTTCCCTTCTCCAGGCTCAGATGTCCCAACTTTCTCGGCCTGTCTTCATAGGAGAGGTGCTCCAATCCTCTGATCAGCTTCATGGCCCTCCTGTGGACTTGTCCCAACAGTTCCATGTCCTTCTTATGTTGGGAGCACCAGCTCTGGACCCAGCACTCCAGGTGGGGTTTCACAAGAGGAAGGTAGAGAAGGAGAATCACCTCCTTCGAGCTGCTGGCCACGCTGTTTTTGGTGCAGCCCAGGATTTGGTTGATTTTCTGTACTGTGAGCACACACTTGACAGCTCATCTTGAGTTTTTCATCAACCATCTCACCCCCAAGTCCTTCTCCACAGGCCTGCTCTTTAACGATGCTCTTTAATGACACCAAATGCTTTGCTGCTATTCCTGATTAACCTAAGTGGAAGGATTGGTGTATATACACCCTTCATGTAACCCTGACTAGAACGTCAAGTGTAGCAAGAGCCTTGACGAGTTCTTTGGTGGCTTTTGTTAAATCATAAGAGGAGAAACTTCATTGAAGTGCCAAGGTACACTACTTAGCACAGCGATAAACAAGTCTGTGATAATAGAAAAAGGGCTGTAAAAACTGATGACTGCTTTAATCTTGTGGAATTCCTAGTTGGTTATCCATTTCGTATCCTACTTCTTTCCTTATAGGATGAGTTTGCTCTGTATGACTTATTTTCTTGATTTTTTGAGGGCTTCAGGAGGGGAAGAGGATCACTTCCCATGCAGAAGCATCTTGAGACTGATGTGGCACTTAGTGCCATGGTCTGGTAACCACGGCAGTGTTGGATCAAGGGTTGGACTTGATGATCTCATAGGTCCTTTCCAACCCGGACGATTCTATGATTCTGTGAAAGTTTTAAGTCTGAAAAAAAAAAAGAGGGGGGGGGGAATTTTTGTTACATGGAAGTAATTTATCAAGCAAATATAAACTTAGATTATGTTTGTGTCAGTTGTTTTTGTAGTGTCTTGTATGTTGAGATCATTGTTAATGACAGGATTCTGGTGCACTGCAACAAAACTTATATAAGCTTATGTTACTGAGCTATGAGCCCTGGATTGAGTTTTGCTGTGGGAGTAAAAGCTCCCCGCCTTTTTTTTTTTGTTGTTGTTTGTTTGGTGGGGGGATGTAGTGTTGCAATTTGTTTTTTTCTAGTCCTCCTCCTTATTAGCATGAAAATGAATGGCTGTGTTCCTAATGCCAGGTTTGGTGTATGGAGTTTTAGCGGCCTTGTTTTAAAAGCAACAAGGCTGCATCTCAGCATAATGATAACTCCTATTACGTCCTGGGCATCTGCGTTGGTGCACAGAAAGGCTAAGGCTGTCCTGTAGTAGTAAGTTTCCTGGAGAACTGGCAGAATTTTTTTTCAATTAGTTTTTTCCCACTGAAAACAAAGCAGGTGGTTGTAGTCTATAGGTAGGAATATGTCTGTTTTGGCAATATTAGGGAGATTTCTACTGCCTACAACAAGAATAGAGAAGTAATTTTTTAGAATAAGGAGAATCTGAAGGTTAGGATATGAAATATTTAGTCTCAAATATCCATGGTCTGGATTAAGCAAAACACAAAGTTCAGTTGGTAAAACCAAAAGGCTTTCTGGAGTGTTGTCTTTTTTCCCCCCAAGTAAATTTAGATTCTTATGGTGTTGTTAATTTATGATAGGAATATGAGTCTTTGGAGACCAGAGACAAGGAGAGGCACAGAATTTTAAACGTATGCTGATTTTCAACCAGATTTGTGTACAACTGGGTACAGGAAATACACACCACTGAAGAAAAAGCAAATCAGTTTTGAAAGGAAATGTATCAATATCTTTTCTCTATCCTCTCTTTACTAAGAACTTCCTGGTAAGGATTGTTTGTTGTTTTTTTTTTTTTTTTCTGAGACAGTCTAATTATTTATGAATTAAAATGATTGTTTTTATGGACATTTAAACAGTTCATGTGCAGGTAACTTGATATTCAAAGTACAGTTGGATCAGTGTAATGCATGTAAGCATCTGTGAGAACTGTATCATTAGTTTAATTTGCCTGTTTTTAAAACAGTATTAGATTAAAGTTGAGAAGATAATGCAATAATTTGCCAAGTGCTAAACTGAGTTTAAAATCCTCCTTAATGGTATAGCCTGAAGTATGCATCTCAGTTGTGTTAAAGATACTACTGTTAAAAATAAAGAGGTGGAGGAAAGGCATATCTATAGTGTCAGCAAGGCATGTGGTAAGCTGATGTATAAAGGGAAGGTAATGGATCTGCTTGGATTCCAGCCAGTGGTGCCGGACATGGGCATTCTGCCGAGGCACATTCCGGGGCATTAAGTGCAATCCCTTCCCTGAGAGTGCTGAGCCCTCTTCGTAATTCATCTTCCCTGCAGTCCGCTCTGCCAGGGGCCAGGCATACAGCGTGGGTAATTTCATTACCGGTGCATCTTTTTGGTAGTGACTTTTTCAGTTCAGGGTGGTGTTTATCTTCTGAATGCTTGGACATGGATAGCTCCATTTGAATCTCCTATGCAGGCACTATCTTTCTTCTTGCTGTTACTCTTAATAGGGTATTGAACCTTTTCTCTGCTCTAAATTTCTGGTTGTAAGCAAGATGTCATAATAAGATGGCCTTTTAATCAATGTTTTTTAGTTCATTAATGCTGTTGGTGTTAGTTGCAGAATTAAGTGGTGTGGGTGGGGGTTCCTCTTTCTCTGTAATGTTAGCAACCTACTCTGATACTACAACTGTTTGATACTTTATAGCAACGCTGGAGGAAAAAGTGTATGATGCATTTTTATGAACACAAAGAGGAAGAACAGAATCCTCCATCAGTGTATATTTCAACAAGTAATCAAGCACTGCAGTAAAACTCGGTCCCTAAAAGTGTCCAATCTATGAGACATTATCATTCCCATTTTCTCCACCAGCATAATTTTCCACCATTTCCCATCTTCTTGACCATTTAAAAGCAAGATAAATTAGCCATACAACTCTATGTTCTGTCTTCTAAAGTATAAAGACACAAAGAAATGTTTGCAGAGTTGGCCTCCTTCTCCTTCCTATGCTTAGAGAGAAGGATTACCTCTGATCTCTCGATGACAAACATACACCATTTTGTGAATTAATTCCTCCAAGATTGACTATCAGGATTATTTGGCCACTTGTTTTATGGAATGAAAGTATAGACTGTAGCTTTTTATGTTTGATTGTGTGCAATTTGCTTATGAAAAAGAAATGTTATGAAAGCATTTAACAAAATATAAATGTTTATATTGTTATAGCTTTTAATTTCAACTTTTCATGCCAACAGCTATGATTACTTTTCATTGTTACTGAAAAGCTTTTTTATAACAAGAAGTTTCAGATAAGTATTTAATGTCAAGCTGGGCTGAGGGTAATCTAAGGATATTAATATACCCAAGGTAACTGTGACCTGCACTTAATTGAGGTGCCATGCCTTGAAAATATAAAATGATCTGCATTTATGTCATGAGTATTTATATTCGTTTTTTAAAAGCCTAATGACCAAAAGCTATTTTTAAAATGGCTTGTTTTCTGATGTGTTGATAGCAATTAATCCTTTTTCAAAGATGTTCTATAATAAGTTAAGCTTGTTAAATTAAACTGTTTGGTTTGCCTTTCACTTCTCTTGCCTTCTTAGAAAATCCTCCTACTTTAGGTACTACCTAATATTGTTTATAGTTGCGGATACAAAGAGCTAGAAATAGTGGACAGTGGAAAGTACAAAGGAAGGGGTGGCATTTTCCTTTTCTAGAACTGAAAAGGAGTGCATTAATGTCTGTCCTCCTCCATTCCCACAACTTTGCTCAAAAAGAGTCCGAGGTCCAAAAAACTTGTGCTTAATTTGATGCTGTCATTTAACATTCTCCATGGTTCTGGAACAAAGTTATTTACGCATAGGACCTAAATAACTGTTCACAGCTGCTCCCAGCTTACACCCTGGTGATGGTTATAGCTCCTCACCCTCACACTGGAGAAATGTCTTTTAGATAGAGTATTTCATGAACACTGTGTCTCTTGGTTAAAGCCCTTGTCCATCCCTGCTCCATGTCTCACACATTTAGGATAACTGATATTAAGGTCATCTCTGTTAAATATGGGAAACCATAAACGCTTGAGAAGACAAAGAATCTTTAAGAACAACTAGATGTAATTCAGCAACAGTAGTGTCAAATGGTATCAAATATTCCTTAGACGGGGTAGTCTGTTGTGCAAACAGGAGAGTCTTGCTTCATTTTTTCTTTCAATTTGCTCTGATTCTGATAGGAGGCATTTTTTTAATTGTAGCTGAACTCCTCTGTGCAAACTGTGTAACAACTCTTTTTTTAGCAACTTTTACTGAGCTTTCCCAAACATTTAGTGTATTGGGTGTCTAAAGAGGAATTAAAATGAAGCTAAACCAAAGGCGGCAGTGTTTACATTTAAAGAAAAAAATTAACACTGAGAAATAGCTTATCATCTCTTTCTCAACTCTGTTATCTGTTCATTCCATAATCCTATTGAAATAAAGATAAGAAAATAAATATCCAAATCTTATGTTGATGCTCTTGTGTAGTGTAGTGTGGGAAAATGACCCACTGCTACTTCTGACCTACTGCTCTCTCTTCCTAGGTAAGAATTTTCTAAATCTTTCTTCAAGTTTGCTTTTATGTCATCTTCCTCTTGCTTCTAAAGAGCATTCTCAGCCACCTTATTTCCACTCTGAATATTCCAGTCTCTGTACATTTTGAATTAAGCAGACATTTATTTGAGGAAGAATGAAGAGTTGTATCCTATTTCAAAACTGAAAATTAGCTATGAAAAATGAGTTGGAGGCAATGGAATTGTTTTCCTTCTACGAAAAGTAGTATAGCTTAAAGAGACAAAATATGTGCTTCAAGTTGTCCATGCACAAGTAATTAAAGCAATTAACTTTTTTAAAATTCTTGCACCTAATTTGTACAGATATTGCAGTGCCAACCAAAGTGTAGCACTATGTGATTTATGTAATAAAGTATACAGAACCCTAACCTGCAAACTTTATGTTAGAATGAATAAGGAGCATGTGCGTGTCTTAGTAGATAGGTACAAAATGTTAAATATAAATAATGAAAAAATGCAGAAAATATAAATTGGAAAGAAATGTGATTTCTTTAAGAGTTACTTTGTGTTGACACGGAAGTAATTACATACATCTTGTTTAGTCGTCTTCTATAATTCATTAAGGTTTTTAAGCTACTGTATTAAAGATAGCTTGGACTTCCCTCGGTAGAAACTTTAACGACTAGCTTGAAGCCATTTTCTTTTAAGGAATTAATATTTAGACATAACACTAGCTATGGGGGTAATTAACTGGTTTAGAATAATTAACGAATAAAATTGCAAGGACTGTAAATTGCATTGCCTAATATCAACTTTTAAAGCTTTCTTTAAAGGCTTTTTTCCTAATTAAAATGCTAAATTGGTTTTATTTCATGAGCAAGACATGGAAAAATGTTGCTGTAATTTCTTTGTAAACTCCATTTAATTTGACACTTAATTGAAATCAATCCTGTATTAATAATTTATTCTTTTCTCTAAGCAGATACACGAGAGGTTCAAAACATTTGGTATCACTTGTTTTAAAACCTCTGAAATTTCGTTTTGTTTTGTGATTGGATGTGCTGGGTCTTATAAGAAATAAATACCTGTGTATTGTATTGTATTTGGTGTGTATTGGTGGGGAGAAAGGGAAGGACAGAGGGTGCTTTTAGATGGGCTTTCATGTTTGGGTTTGTGCCAAAAGCAGTTCCTCGATGGTGGAAAAAAGCCCTTTAACTGGGACATAAAATTTCCCATAGTTGCATCACAGTTGGCACACTTCATTGGTGTTTGAATTGAACTAAGTTGATAACATTCATACCTGAGAAAAACTAGAAGCACAACGCATATTATAAGCATAGACAATGTACCTAACTTTCTGTAGTTTGGTACTCCTCCAAATTCATAATTGTACTTAGTTCCTTTCTGGTCTTCCAAATCATTATTAAAAATGGACATTGCTAGCTGATGTGGGAGTGGTATCCCAAAGCTTCTGATCTCTGGTGTTAAATCTTTTGAAGTGGAAAAAATAATAGCTTAGAAAAACTTGACTGAAGATTACTTCAAGAAAAATGGATTTAATAAGTGGTTGCTTAATCGACGTGTAATCTGTAAGGTTAGAGATGCCAGACTGCAAAACTTCAGTGAAAGGGCTGGGCTAAACTTTATGTAAATAATGCTTTTAGGTGCTATTATACATACAGATTGTAATCAAAATTACTATTTTATCTAAAGCCCAGGTAAAAACCATAAGAATCTGTACTTTATCAGAATTTACCTTATCAGTAAATTGCTCAGGCTACTGCTCAGCCCAGCTAATTGCTTTCCTTTCTATACTTCCTTCTAATCAAAGAAGAAACAAAACTATGACCCAGGTTAGTAATGGCCAACATTGTGCAGTAGGAGCTGTCACACTCACTGGTGTTTCACCAGTGAAGCAAGTTTTATGCAACCTAAGTGAGGTGCTTTGATTGTAAAGCATGAATAGTTGGGTATGGCAGGGCCCTGAGTGTTTGTTTGGGCATACCTCTTTCCCATCCCTAATGATGCACTGATCATTTGAAGTTTCTTCATTTTAGAATGCTTTTAATTTCTGTGTATAAATGTATAGTCAATTACCAGAGGGTTTTTTTTAACCTTTTAAGTATTGTCATGCTTTTAAAATATAGGTAAGGTTTTGCTATGTCATTCAGATTTTTACTTCAGAACTAAAAGTTCTTGCCTTTCTTGAATTACTTTGTCCATATGTGTCAGTACTTGATGCCTGCATCTTGAAAAGGATAAGACTAGATGATGACTAACATTTTATTAGCATTGTTATGTGATGTGATGGCATGTAGCAGTTGTGAGAGAAGATACTGTTCTCTGACACACTAATCCTGTGTTATGCTGGGCCATTCACAGACCATTCACATAGTCTTCATTGCTTATCATTAATCTTCTATGTCAAATCTTTTGCCTGTGATCATTCTTTACTTGAAGTCCCTATTTAAATATACTGAATGTGGAGTTTGTGAGTAATGTGATGCCCAGGGAGGATTAACACAGCGCTCTTGGTTCCTCTTGATCTGGGTTTTCATCTTAATAATTGATTGTTTTTTTAGACCAGACTGTCAAAGTCTGTTTTCTAGTCTTTCACATAAGTTCACAAAGAATTGCAGAGTTTCCAGATACTACCTATAAAATTAGTATCAATGTACAATGATTCTTATCAGGTTTATTTTTTAAAAAACCCACCAAACCTACGTTGTTTTTACAATCCCTTGTTCTTCACCCTCTTAGCAACAGTTAATGAATTTAACTGTAATCTGTGAAGTGCTTTGTAATGTTTTTAAGTCTGTTTTTCATCCATGCAAAATCAGTATGAGATGGAAAAAAATTTAAAAGTAGTTCGTGATTATGACTAAATACGCCAGAACTACATGTAAATATTGGTACTGTTTAGTTAATACTGTGATTCTGTGCTGTTCCTTTATCAAATACCTTTTACTGTGTTAGAAGACAAATTATTTTCTGTGTAATAATTGATTTATGAAAGGATTAATTTTCATTGCAGTACATGCCTCTTTCAGTACCTTTCAATAATTGTGTAGTTTGTTTTCTTAAGCTGTTAGTAGCTTATGTAATTTAAATGAAGATTAATATATAGATGGTTTTATTTTGGTTACGAATAAAATCACAGTGATTTAAACTGGTCTGTCAGAAAGCTAGGCAAAATTAGTGTTACATGGCATTCCAGAGGACAAGCAGAAAAATTGATGCTGTCATGTTGTGTTACATGTGCTTGGGAGTCAGCAAGACCTTTCTTATGCAGAGCGTAGAATATGAAATAGGGATTGTACTTGTGTTGTGGAATTGGAGGGGAGGATGAGTTAATGTCTCTGTGGTGTCAGGGGCTGGGTTTGTTTTACTGTGGGTTTTTTAATGTAAGGGCTTTTACTTCTGGTTTTTCTCTTAGGAAGCAGTTTCAGTCATTCAAATCTTTTCTTATTGACAAAAAAATCCTGCATTTGATGAGCAACTATAAAAATTAGATGCACTGATTTCAGAGTACTTAACAAGTTGCTTGCTACTAACAGCATGTTTAAATTTACTAGTAACATTTCTAGGTATTTATAGTTTTTGCAGATGTAATAATATACATAGATAATTTTAAAATAGAAATGTTTCCTGTTATATGTAGGTAGAAAATGTTACTGTTAAAGTACCAATGTAAGTACCATTGATTAGTGAATCTAAACAAAGCTGTGGAGGAGACCAAAAAATAAATGATATGGATAATAAAATAATGGCAGACTTAAGGTCTGTAATTCTTTCAGGGATTAGATACATGATATTTTTCTGGCATTAAGTTCAAAAACCTGTTTCTTTACTATTTGTAATTTGACTTCAGGCATGCATAGGCTTGTTGACAGCTATTTACAAGAAGTCTGCCCTTGCAAGAGACTGGTACCTTGCCATGTAGCAATAAAGATATTAACATACCAGCTGAAAAAAACTGGTTTTCAGATGTGTTAATATATAAGCAATAGAAAATATGAAAGACTTAATTTCTCATATTAGTTGCTTGGCTGCTCGGTGATGTTGTTTCCATTAGAACTGTGCTTTTTCTTTGTATCTTTATTAAATATCAGTTTTCAGATTACTTTTTTTCAGGTTATCTGTACTAAAAAATGGTCCTGCCTGACAATTCCTTGTGTTTCGAGCCTGTTATGTATTAAACTTTCTTGTTAGAAACATTCTACAGTTTTGCCTTCCAAGGAGGTGTGGAACACCTCTGTATTGTGTTACAGTGCAACATAATTATGTATTGGACACAGTGCAACATCGTGGTATATACCAGACCATGCCATTTTGTAAAATACATCAGCAAAACTCTTGAGTTTATAAACTTCTGAAAGTTGTAATGTCACCAGCAGAAGAAAACTGTGCTTTTCTTGCCTTTTTCCACTCATGTTCTTTGAGGGTATGCTGAGAGTTGGGTTCACATTTTCCGGCATTCTGTGTAGCGGACTTTAACCTTTTCTCTGAGCATATCAGTCCAGTCTGTTTTGCTGTAACACTCAACTGGGAGACATGTCCAATCTACTGATTTCTTTTTCAGCATTACCAGTTAAATTGGTTTTGGTAATTAGTAGAGGTTAAGTTTCTTGTTTTGAGGCTGAGATTTTTAAAAGTTTATTGATTCTTTAGTTAAATTAAAAATTTCTGTTGTGCTGCTCTGATTGGTTTATTTGTTCTGTATCTAGAAGCTAACCCCTGCCTGTAATAGTCTTTGGCTTCTCTGTATCTTTTCTGGTGTTGCATTCACATTTTTCAGATATTGAAGAATTATGATAATTGTGTACAGTATTCAAAAACATGGACACACTAGTGGCACAGGTATTTTCTTCTTCTTTCAGTTTTTAATTTGTTATTCTTTCATTATTTCCTGATGATCCTAGCCTTAGATTTGTGATCTTTTGTGATGACTATTGGGATTTGAGCAGAGAACCATGTATAATGATTCCATTTCCCAACACACACACACCTCCCACGCTAGTTACAGAATTGATATCATTCATCTGCTGGTGTCACTGTCCAGGAGTGCCAATCTATCAGCAATAGTGTGGCCAGCAGGACCAGGGCAGTGACCATTCCCCTGTACTGGGCTCAGGTGAGGCCGCACCTTGAGTACTGTTCTGGGTTTTGGGCCTTTCACTAGAAGAAGGACATTGAGATGCTGGAGTATGTCCAGAGAAGGGTAACAGAGCTGGTAGAGGGTCTGGAACATAAGTCCTGAGGAGCAGCTTAGGGAGCTGGGGTTGTTTAGCCTGGAGAAAAGGAGGCTCAGGGAGACCTTCTCGCTCTCTAAAACTACCTGAGAGGAGATTGTGGCAAGCTGAGGGTTCGTCTCTTCTTCCTGATAACAAACAATAGAACAAGGGAAATGGCCTTAAGTTGCACCAAGTTCAAGTTGGATATTGAAAAAATTTCTGCACTGAAAGAGTGGTTGAACATTGGAACAGGGTGTCCAGGGAGGTAGTGGAGTCTCCATCCCTGGAAGTGTTCAAAAAATTAGTAGATGTGGCACTTCATGAATGGTTGGTTTAGGGGACATGGTCAAAGGTTGTACTTGATGATCTTGGAGGTCTTTTTCAACCTTAATGATTTTATGATTCACATGTAATTTCTTTTTGTGTGTGCTTTTTTTTTTTTTTAATTTACATGGAATTTTATCCTTCAATCATTTATACATTTTGATCAGATTTATTTTTGGTTACACCTTTTTACTTTTGTGTTTGTTTGTTTTTTAAACTAGCTTTCTAGATCTTAGATGTGCTGAATCACATTGACCCTTAAGGAACTCTGCTGGCAAAATCTCTCAGATGAAAAACTGTTTATTTCTGCTGTTGCTTGTGATTGTGTTAACTAGTTATTTCATTCTGTGAGGATCTTCCCTTTTGTCCTGTGTTAGCACTGTTTGTTTAGGAGAGTTCCTTACCTTTTTCAGGTAACCTGTCCAAACTCTTTGAATCCAGATCTGTTCTGTCACTGAAATCACACTTAAGCAGCTGCTTATCTATCTGTCAGCTACAGATTGTAGTTGTAGTAGTAGTAGTAGTGACTTCCCTCTATGTAAGTTGTTGACTTTTCCCATATATTTATCCATATGCTTAGTTTTGCTGGTTTTGCTGTAGTTTAAAACTATAGTTTAAACTGCTTATAGTTTAAACGGTTTGCTTTGATGCAGACCTGGCTTATGTGTACCAGACTTCCCCTGCTGCTCCCAGAAAGCTGATTTTTTGTTTAAATGATACGGTATTTGGCTCTGTCACTGCTGTCTTTTGGAGCATTTTTAAGGAATAAATTTCACATGACAGCAGTTAGATCAACTGTTTAATATTTTACTTTGGAAATTTTGGGTGAATCTTGATGAAATTTGGTGATCTCGATGACTTGTTTTTAATGATTGATTGTATCAGAATTATCTTCTGCCAATTGCTTAAAATGCTCTATTCTACCCTTCTGAAGAAAGACTGTTGTGGCAACTTCCATCAGCTCCTCTATGGTGAACACTAGAGGAAAAATAAATCAATTCAGCTCTTCTGGTACTTTTGTTTGAGCCTTTCCTTCATGTTTCACTTACGTATTTACACTACTGATTCTTTCTTATCTTCATGATTGTTCTTGGAGTAGGTTTTAATTGTGAATAGAGAGTTATTTAAAAGTTGGTTTTAAAACTTATTTTTGCTTTCCTTTTTTTCAAAAATTTCTAATTAACCAGCCAAAGGTTATGGCAAGTCATCCCCATCCTTGTTTTCACTCTCTAGGAGCAACATCCACTTTTTAAAATGTGTTTTTCTACCTAAAATAACATTGTCCAAAGTTGTTTTTAATCAAGCTGGCTTTCCTAGGGCTTTTCTTGTTATTCTTGCTGCTTGTTTTTGCTAAGTGCTGTGTGTTTCTAACCGTTTTGATGGTTTTGATGGATGATCCCTGCCATGTGCAAGCACTTACACTTTGAGGCATTCCTTTTAAATAGACTTTTCACTCTTATGTACCTTACTTTGGTGAAATCTAACTTTACAAGAATGGATATATTTTTTGACATTCAAACAGGTTTAATAGGAGTACATTACAGTTCCTATTAGTAGCTCCTTGGTTCAAGATGGCTTCACAGGCTTTGTGAACTGTGTTCTCCTGCATCAGAAGTTGCTTCTACTTTTTATGACAGCTTAGAGAAGGAACAATTTATGCTAAAATACCACAGTTCTCACAGTTGTACCATATTTACCTCTCTTAACAGTGAGAGATTTCAATTACTGAGTAGTTGGTTTTCTGCTTTCATAATTTCTGCAGTTTTCATTAGATGTAACAGTGAGTACTGTTACATTAACTTTTGTTCACACGATTTTTAGTACAGCACTTAATTTTACAGCTGGAGGATGCTGTATGTACAGACCTGTTGGCTTTCCTGTGGATCTGTGGATAAAAGGAGAACACTTCAAATTTTTGTGAGTCCTTCAGCCCTGGCTCTCACAATATTCTTGCGTCCAAATTAAGATACCATGGTGTGGATGGGTGGACAAGATGCATGAAAAAAATGGTTGAATGATCAGCCTCAGAGCGTAATGTTCAATGAGTCATACTTGGCCTTGAGGCCAGTGAAAGTAGAGTGCTGTAGGGGTCTGTCCTGGTACTGGTCCTGTTTAGTATCTTTTTCAAAGAACAGAGGAGGTGACAGGGTTGCCTGGCAGACAACACCAAATTGGAGAGAACCAGTTAATACACAGATCTGCCATCTAGAGAGACCTAGACAGGCTAGAGGAGTGGAACAACAGGAACTTCATAAAATTCTAAAAACAAATGCAAAGTTCTGTGCCTGAAAAGTAACCATTCCTTGAAGCATTACTGCCTTGAGGAGCAGCAACCTCAACATAAATTAGCAGTGTGCACTGGCTGTGAAGAGAACAAAGTATCCTGGGTTGTATTAACAGTAAATTTAGGGGGAAAAAAGGATTATCCCCCCTAATTTGGCCTTTTTTAGACCATATGTAGTCCAAGACCACTTCCAGTCTTGAACTCCCAAGTACCAGTAAGGTATTGACAAGCTGGAGTGAGTTCGATGAAGAGTCACCAAGATGGTTGCGGGCTGGAACACTTGCTGTGTGAAGAGAGGATGAGAGGTCTGGCCTTGTTAAAGCTGGAGAAGATGCAGTTTCAAGAGGATGTAATAGCATCCTTCCAGTGCCCAGGAGGCATCAAGAAGGTAGAACCAGGCAGGTACTTGACAGTAATGATTGGTGGAGAGGAGAAGACACAGTGGGCATCAGTTAAAATAAAACCGGAGGAGGTGCACAGCAGAAATTTACTGCTCCTGCATTAACGTTGAATTTTTGGCCTCTAACTTTGAACTGATTGACATTATAATTCTAGTGTTCTTTTAACATTGTATTTCCTAAAAGAAAAGGAACGGGTACTGGAAAAAGTTAGGAATGGTTTGGGCTGATACTGTCCCAATTAGATGGTATTTGCATTCCACAGCACTTGAGTTAAAATGCTGTTCACGATGAACCATCAAATAGTGTTGTTGGACTGTGTCTGGTCCTGTGGGTTTTGGGTTTGGTTTTTGTAACTTATCTGTCTTGATGCAAAGTAATAACCTGTAGGATTATGGAATCCACAGGCAGTTATTATTTCAGCATTAATATTCCAGCTATTCAGAAAACAGATTTAAGAAAGAGCGTTATGAATATAGACATGAAAACAATCTGAACAGAAAATATGTATAGGTGAAAACAATTCCTTTCAGGCACTTCCAGACTTGCAAAAGTGTAAGCATAAATGGAGAGATGGAAAATATCATTAGATCTCAGTAAGTAACTTGGAGACGTCAAATACACAGAAGCCCTACCTTTATTTGTTGTGGAAAATCACATAATATTTAGTTTTTCATGTAATACAGAAACTTTATTCAGATTATTAGTGAAACTTTCTTTTGTCTGAAGTGTTTTTTACTTGTACACGTAGTATTATTTCTTCTGTTATCCTCAAAGATACTTTTCAATTTTAATTTAGTACTGTATGATTGAGCCTCCTGAGGAAGCTCTCTTAACCTCTGATGATAGCCGTACTCAATTGTAGCCCTCTTTCATTGAACTTGGAATAAAAAAGATGGGTTTCACTCTTGTTCTTGCTTGCTTTAACAAAAGTGTATCACTTGAAATTCTCTGTAAAACATATTTTGATTATCAATAATTTTAGGAAAGTGACTCATATAGCTCAAGTGTACCAAAGCTTTTTTTAATTTATGCTTTGCTAACTGCATTCCTTCATATTTCTGATTTCACAGTTGACAAGTGATTCTTTTCTCAGAAAAACAGGAGAACAGTCACAGAGATTCGGCCAAGGAAGAACTGAGGAATTGAGCAAGTGTATATGGCATTCTTTCTAGTGTGCTGGCCACTTGAGGTTGGGGCAAGCTAAGGAGATACCGTCTTTAGCTCAGGATTTACTGGCTTTCAGGTTTGTTTTTTTTTTCTCAATGAACATCTCCAGATTTCACCTGAATGCAAAAACTTTTAGTGTCGGCAGCATAAAATGGCAGCATTTAACAGCTGGTTATTGTGTCAGGAACTATCTCCTATTGGTTTTGAGCATTTGGTATCCAAGACAGTTGCCTCTTTTTAATGTTTCAGGTGTAAGTCAAAAGAGAAGTAAGAAATGGACTGTAATGTTTCATCCAAATTCTGTTATTTGCAATTCAATACAGTGCAAAGGATCTCAAGTGCATAATTAAGTATAGAGTTAAATTAAAGGCTTCCTTGTAACAAGAATTTTGTCTTGCGTAACAAATCCTAATTGTAATAAATAATGGAATTGTCAATACAGAAATCTTTCAGAAATCTAGCACATGTGATTCTGGAAATATGCAGCAGCAGATATTTACGTAGCATTCCTTTCTGTTTGTGAATATACTTGTTCCATACAGGTTGGTTGAACATAATGATGTGCTTAGTCATTTCATCCTGGCTCTGGCAGTCATCTTAGAGCACAAAATAACGCAAATTGCCTTCACAAGACAAGGGCACTTCTTCTGTTCTTTACAAGTGTAGAGAAAATGATGGATTTTTTTGAGGTTGGTCTGCCTTGTGATCCCAAAACTGCAGACTGATCAAGGGATGCAGAAGTGATGTTTAAACTGGCACGCTGGTGGCCCAGAATCAGTAGCCTATTTATCACCACAGCTGATGTACTTAGGGAAAGTCTGAATTGTCTTTAATTGCATTTATCAAATGAAGAAACAGCTGCGTTGGAATTAGCAAGTCCTGTATGCTGTGCTGAAAAACTTTTTTTCTCTTTCCTTAAGGGTCAAAGGATCCTTTGTCCATCTGTAAACTGCAGGCAGCTGTTGCCAATTTTGGTTCCCACTGTGAACCTCCGAACCACAATAGCCAGCATGTTACTTATTTAAAAGCAGGTAATAGTTTTAAGTTAGGCTTTTTCTATTTTAGGCAACACCTGGGTTCTGGTAGTTTCTAAGAGCATAAGTATTGGGCTTAATTTCTATTGTAACTTCAATAGAAATGCTCAAATAATTCTTAAATTTGGTGTAGATTTCAAAGCCAGGAAGGATTGCATTTCCCTGCAGAAGAGCACATTTTACCTAGTCCTTTATTAAAGTAAACTTAACCAAACCTAAACAATAAGCTTTCTCAGCTAAGCAGTAGCCTTGCTAATACATCTGCATCTATAAGGGAAGCAAAAATTATCATTTCCATGCTGTCAGGTGAACAAAGATATATTATAAATTCTAATCCTATTTAGAAAATGTATGTGGCCCAGGATCTGCTGCTTTCCTGCCTCTGAGGGGTCCTTTGGAAAGGGAACAGCCGTGAGCACACTACACTGAGTGTGGTGATTTAGCCTGTCAAACTGTGCTGGGCATTAGGTAACATTCTTAAGTGTCTTAGAATTGGAGCTTTCCCTGTTGGGTATAATGTTCTTATGTAGGTAATGGCTGTCAGTTCTTATGTCAGTAATGGTTTTATCTTGTGGAATAAATGGTTTTTCTCTGTAAATTTCTGTGAGCAATTTTCTCTACTAGGAAATGAATGTTCTCCAATGTTAAAAGTGATATTCTGTTGCTAGGATTTCCACTTTTTCCCATTTTGTCACCATCTTTTTTTAAAACCCCAAACTCATAGGGGTTAGGGTCACCAGTGAGCTAGAAAACTATCATATTAATGAAAAAAAATCCCTGCCTTTAAACAGTTTTTCTACTAAAAGAACTTAGTTACCACTGTTTATAGACTCACCTATAAACTTACCTGCTATTATTTCAATATCCAACAGTGTTAATACTTTTGCAGAATGCATTTTTTTTCTTTTTTAGCCCATGCAGTATTTCTGTTGTTTTGTAAAACATCTTTTCTGTTTTCTGAAGAATGTTTTTTACCTTGCTCTTGTTCCCCTTTCAGTGGCACTCCCTGGTCTGGCATTTGTTGATTATCAGTTGCTTTCCAATGCATAACTTGTGAAGGAAATAAACTTACCTCTCTAGGTCTGTGCATGATTCTGTACAATTTCTTCTTCCCTTTAATTTGCCTGGATTTTTTTTTTCCTTTCCTTTTGTCAGTGGTATTTAAAGGCAGGCTGTTGCTTGCACCATTTTGTTGAATATCAGTTATGCGGCTGCTGCTGCTATGCTACAGTTTGTTGGTAAATAAAACCTGAAGCTCTTCAAAACCAGATATGTCCTGGGGTAATTGTTTTCTTGCAGCTAGGGGGTCTTTTGATCAGTTCTTGAAGTCTGCATGGCTGTGCTACATTAGTTTTATTCAGTTTGAGAATTGTGTACCTTTGTGGATCCTGATTAGTTGGTAGCGTCCAACTTCTTTATTTTGTTTACATAAAAGAGTAAACAAGAGAATTGCCTTTTCTACCTGTATTGAATTTTTCAGTTAGAATCAGTCCTTGGGTACGTCATTTAGCAATTTCTATTATTTTTGTGACCACTAGTGAACCTTCTCTTTGCTCTTTCACATCACTTGTCATTTCCTTTTCTTTGCTACTTTTAATTTTGTCTGGTTTTATGCAGGATTTCCCTCCATCCTCCTTGATTAGTTTACATTCAGCTTATTTACATTGGATTTCAGCTGTTGTGCAGTTAACCCTACTTCGTAGGGAACATTAGAAAATTTGTGTTTCAGACTCCCTTGTCCTTACTGCCGTCTAGTGTGGAGCTTATTTTTTCCAAAACATCTGAGTTGAGGAACCTGGCTGAACATACATTGCTGTTAAGTGTTATGACCTGGAAATGTCAGACATTTACATCTCTAGTCACACTTTTTAACCATGAATGTCACCCACTATCTATTTATTGTCTTTTTCTGGTATCCCTCTTGTGCCATACAAGCACAAGTTTTGTTGCAGTTGAGGTTTTGTTCGTCACTTAAAACTTCTATGTTTAAAACTTTTATAGAAAAAATGCATATCCATGTTCACACATTTCTCTACTAGTTTTCTATCTATATAGAATCTTACTGTTCACTTACTCCTATTACTTGCATTACTTTGGATGTCTAATTAATTAGTTTCCCCCTTTTATTTCCTTCGAAAACTGTCCTAATGTTTCTGAAGATCTGTTCTCATATTTTGGCATATTTCTTACCTTGATTGCTTCTATTCTTTACATTTGTCTTCCTTTTCTAGTACTGTTTTGTCTGATTTACTGCCTTTCTTTACAGCTTTTGGAATTGAAACTGCTGTTAAGTCTTTGCTCCAGCAGCTCCCTCTCAACCATGACAGTGGTTTAATCAAATTAGAGTGGATAAGCTTAACAGGAGATCCACTTCCATTGTTAGAAATCAAAGAAGAAAATACAGTTTAGTATATTCATTTAATATTTTATGGTTCTTTGATACATTTAGTTTGGCATTGTTACTGTGGTTTTTTCCCCGACCCTCATCTATGGTGAACAAATGACTCAATGAAAGTAATGGTTTGAATATATATTTTCTTGTACATTTGGTCTTTTTAATGTATGTGTCTTTGGAGAAAATGATATGTAAATCTAGTTTGGGATGTAAGGTTATAGCATTTGTAGCAATTAACATATGTGTTCCCTGGTCCTACAGTCAGAAGAGAGAAGACAATGCAAGTAAATTCTATAGGGAGATCTCCAGGTTAGTGGTTTCTGTGGGACTGTGTGTTTGCTGGTGCTTGCAGGTATGTTGTTGTTCTAAGTTTAAAATATTCTGAAACAGAAATTGTCTGGGAGTAAGACGTTTCTGGTTTCCTTGAACAAAAGGATGGAAAAAAATTATGCAATTTGCTTGTCTATGTATGCCAAAGCAATATATATAGAGTCCACTTAAAATTCAAGTGATGTGTTGCCAAATGTCAGTTATAAAGAAATAGTATCAATATTATCAATATCTCTCCTTCTGCACTTCATTCTATGATTTTTATTTCTAATAAAATTTTACTGCCTTTTTTTAAGGGATAGTTAGGCAGCAGGTAGATATTTCTAAATATCAGGTGTTTTAATTTTCCATCATATGGAAAAAAAATACACACAAAAAATCCCTGACACTATGTAGATCATAAGCTGCTTGTCTGTAGCAGTGCCATTATTTTCCAGTTAAGAGAATGCCATGTACAGCTGTTAATACATAGCTCTTTGTGTTAGCGTGCTTGTGTTTGTGCATGTACACGCATAGACACTGAGTTTCTGGCTGTTTTTAAGTCCTCAAAAAGAAGATAACTGTGATTTTTATCACAAAAAAAAAATCTCATGTGCACTGTGTGTGAGAGGGAGAGAGGCATGCTTCCAGGTAAGGTAGTTCATGGCTTAAGACTGCTGCCGGGTGTAGTTCCAGCTGTGCGTGGGTGTGCGTGGCAGGGGGCTCATGTGTATGAAGTTTGATCTTTCAGGCTCCTGGTCCTGGGCACCCAGTGTGCATTAGCCTTCTAGATTTCTAGGAATTTTAGCACTTTATCCAGTTCCTATGATGGTTTTTTCTAGTGCTATGTGTCTTAAATTATTTCTTCAAGGCGTGAAAGAGCAGAGTCAAGTATATATTTCCAACTTAAATACTTTGTTGTTTTTTGCTGGCTTGTTGCTGGCTTGTTATAGAGCCTAAGAAACCCATCTTCATTGCTGATCTTACAGATATCATCACTTCACTATTTTACTGTTGTTGTTTATGCTCCCTTCCCAATCTGAAACTTGCATCTTCTTGTTGTTTAGGAATAATCTTGTTATGCCTGTAGATTATGCAGGTCAAAACAAAGAAGCTTTAATATTTTTCTAGGTAAGAACAACACTAAAATAAATTGCTTTCTGTTGTTTTTAGATGGAAGAAATAGATTCAGATCTGGATGTGTTTTACAAGATTGAATCATTATTGTAGCTCATCTTTGAGCCTTATCTGCTGCATGCTTTTTTTTTTCTTAATGAAATTTAAGTGTTTGTGGTGTCATGACCTCACATGGGAAGGCAATGTGATATCTATACTCCTAGATTTTTCTTGTTTAATTCCTACTGAAAGAAATCTTGAATTTATAATATTCAACAAAATATCCATAGTAAGCCCTAAATCAAAATCAGATCCTGGCCAAGGAAATTTTTCAACATGTGATATGAAATGAATGAACTTCAAATCAGAAAGGTGTAGTTTTTGTGCAGAATAAGAATAGTATATGTGGATACAAGCTGAAAAAAAAGCATTGTGGTATGTATGTGGGGTGAAAATCTCTTGAGTTACCTTTTGTGGTGACAGACGACAGTACCAAATTTCTTCTGAAGGGATGAAGCAAGTTAGTGCAAGCTGTGGACAGTAGTCAAAGGCAAATGTTCTAATGGCTTTCTGCCTGCCCTCCTGCATCTTAGAATAGAAAGGTAAAGATGCAACATAATCAGGAGATCATTGGTGATAGTGATGGAGACTCGGGGTTCTTCAGTTATTGGAAAGCAGCTGGAAAAAGGTAACTCTTTAGTGGACGCATCCCACAATGGATGCCTCCCAGCTAAGTGCCTGAGGCAAATTGCTTCTGTATTCTGGGACAGGAGGTCCAATATAAACTAAGAACAAGGGAGAAGCTGAAAGTTTGAGAGAGTGGCATAGAAGTTTCTTTGCCTGGTATTTGTACCATGGGGGAAGAGGTAAAACAAATGAGGACATAGCTGTAAAGGTGGAGATGAGAGTAGGACACAAATGGCAGAAAGCAGTAAGTAGGTAAGATTTATTTTACGGGCAGAATTTATCTTCTGTACTAAGTTTGTTGGAAGTGTGACCACCTCTATTAAATTTTTCGTCATTGATCAGCTGGTGATTGCTCTCCCCGCAGCCAAGCTGTGTGGGCATTCCTTATCCAGCTTCATGCAAAATTGACTGTATTAGCATGTATCATCAATGATGGAACAGTGTAAGAAAAGGGAAGAGAAGTGGCCTGAAACACCTGCAATATCTATAGGTACAAGCACAAAGTCAAGTAAACAGAATTAGGATTACTGGATCAAGTAAAGAGAGATATGTTAATGGTACATGGTGAATTTATCTTTTGTGTATGAGGAACAAACTGGGGAGAGGGGAAGGGAATAGCAGAAAAAGTAAAACAATTTGGAAAAATCAGTAGATCTTTAGGAACCTGTAAGCTGGGTAGGGTGCTTTGGGACCTCAAATCTAAAACCCTTGTGTAGCAGGTAAGTATATCCTAAAGAATTCAAGTCCCAAATTACTCAACCTGTTTTAACTCATTATGGCTCGTAGCTTTTGTTTTCCTAATCTTTTAATTGGAAAACTATTCAAGAATTTCATGTTGGTCTGGACCATCTTATGTTTAAGCTACCTTTGTTTCTGATCAGTGTTTTACCCTCACTTGGACATTTTATAAAATCATAATAATTTTTCTTCGTACTTGATACTTTCCTTCACTACATCATATTTTTAGACAGAACAGTTTTATCTCTTTTAACTTTCATTTTGGTAGGGCAAGTAAGTCAAACTTCTGTAATGTATTTCTTTCTCAATACATTCTTTGTTCTGATCATTGTAGTGGCTAGCTCATCATCTCTAACTTGACAAAAGTGTGCTTCAGATTTTCAGGACTTGATCTGGAGTTGAATGGAAATATGTCTTTGAGAAAGAGATACCAACAGAAATAATCATAGAATCATTTTCCCCAATCACAAACTGGCAAACAAATGCTGATAACAATGGTAAACTCTGTGTGTTCCTGGGTGTAACAGCTGCCATGTTTTTTCACAGCATAGCTGTGTGCCTGCAAGGGAATATACTAACTGCAGACTAAATCTTTTTCAGTGAGGACAGTGTAGAAGCTTGGCTAATGGTATATACATGTAAAAATCAATTTGAATGTAAAATAATAATAAAACTAAAAAATACGTAAGAGTTTTGGTTTGATTTAGTTTCAAATTCAAACACAAACTTTGAAAAATTAAAAAAAGCAGTGATTTGAGAGCGTAAGAGCTCGGTTATTGGGATTGTTCAGCCTGGAGAAGAGAAGGCTGCGGGGAGACCTTAAAGCAGCTTTTGAGTACATGAAGAAGGCTCATAAGAAAAATGGGGACAAAATTTTTGGCATTTAGTCCTGTAATCGCAGGACAAGGGGTAATGGTTCTAAACTGAAAGTGGGTCGATTTAGATTAGCTATAGATTTCCCACTTTTGAGAGTAAGGTGGAAAATGTTTTAATTGTTTCTTTAGCCTGTATTTTTCTAAAAGTTTCTGACTGAATGACTGTCTGGAACAGAAGTATTCAAGTTGAAGTGAGACAACATCAGGAGTTACATTTACATGGCCCTCTGCTTGATCCACTTTCTTTGAGAAGGAAAGTGAGGAAACCTTTTCTCACTGTAACAGGGGGAGAAAGGGTAGGAATAAAAACTGTAGAGATTTCTTTCTTTCAGGAAGATTCTTATTCATATTGGCCAGTCAAACTGATAAACACTTCTCTTGTTTCAAACATAATGTATTTGATTCAAGAGACATTTGTTTTGAAATATCCATTTAGTGATCTAGTAGGAATTTGAATTCTAGAAGGTGTTATCTTCAGATAACTTTTAGAAAATGTATTTGTGTTTGTGTAATCATCGCTTTCAGGTAGAAATGTGTCCCTCACCTTTCTCTGATTTGAATTTGAGAGGTATCTCTTCAACATGATTGTCCGGATTATTTTTGCCTTCTGAGACTAACTTTACTTTCTCCATTTTTTCAAGAACGATCATGTATGTGGGTTTTTTGCTGTAATCTGCATGGAGAAGAAGCCCCATATAGCTTAATTAAAAATTTATTGACATTTTTTGTTTGACTGAAAGCTAAACAATACATTAGACTAAATTGTCCGTTACATTTTTATGCAAGACAGTGTAATTACATGAAAAGAAGACTTAACAGTAAGAATAAAATTTATCATAGGATAGTGCTAATGCATTTATATGCAATGAGAGTAGATTTAATTATAGTACATTTAAGATTGGTATGCCTAGAGCAATAAACTTTACAACAACATACGAATGTTTAATAAGAATGAAGCATCATAAGAACAATGTAGACTAAACCTTCCTCGCATCCGAAAAGCTGAAATGCAAGGAAGTTTTTATTTATTGCCTCAGGTAAAAAAGTCTGTAGAAACAGATAAGTGATGACAAAGCTTTGATGTTAATAAACCCAAATGGAAGTAAAAAATCAAAGTGTGTAAATGGCTAGGTTATAAAAAGAAAGATGACAGAGTTATACCCTGTAATTAGGTGTAATTTGTGCTTTTGGCACAGCTATTTGTCCTGCATGAATGAGAGGTTGTCTTACGTTTTCTTGTCCCTGTATAATAGAATTGCAGTACAGGCACATCCCACATAAAACCTCTCTAGATAGGTTTTTTTTTTCAGTAAGTATTTGAAAGCAGCATACATACTGATCCCCTTCTGTGAACACTATAGCTGGTTTGCCTTTCCTAGTACTTGAAAATAATCATAAGCTGAGTGTTTATAAAACACAGCTAGAAACAAAGTAATAATTTTAGAAAAAATGCAACCCAATCACAAAACTCATTTCTGCCTTGAGTATAAATCACAGGCTTACATGTCATACAAGTAAATTACATCAAAACTAGAAAATTATTAATCCAATTAAATTATTTAATGAGTTGTTCTGTTTAGCAGCTGCGTAATTGGTTGTCTCATCCATATTTTAAACTATTTCAGAAAAAATTGCTATTAATTAAATAATTTAATTTAATTGATTCCTGTCTTTGTTTTATGGTATTCTCTGCATGAGACATCAAATTTTCAGTGCTGAGACCTCTTTTACAACTCTGCTGCCTCTCGTACCATGTACTGTGAAAATTTAGAATAAATCTTTTCTTCTACTTTCTATGTTGCCAAGAAACAGAAAAAGTCTATTGATGGAGGGGAAAACAGATTTTACGAAAGGCTATACTTCTATACAGGTATCGGTTTTTAAAGTTTTCTGTTTGGAAATAATTATTTTTAGGCATGCTAGGTTCTCTGTGTCTTTATGAAATTGCTACAGGGTTTAATATTGATGTGTGGTTTTGATCTCTCTCTGATGTGAAGTTTACAGCTCTCATTTGGTGGGATGTGAAATACCCTCACAGAGCACCTTTCACTGAGCTGCGTTACACGTTGTAAATCCCTGAGACGCAGTGCAAGAATTGACGGCTCCTGCACTGCAAAGCCACTTAGTGAAGCTTATGTTTCTGTTATACATGAAAATGCATGAAACAAAATGAAAAAAAAATTGTATGATTCCTATCTATCTTGACCTAAATATATTTTTTTCTTTGTTTTCCATGTCCCTTTTTTATTTGAAATTCAAATCTGACATGTTCAGAAGTTCTCAAATGATTACTGTAGGTGCTGCAGCATGGTTGCATGGCAGTGTTCACTGGTGGCGTGATGCGGCCCTCTGCCTCCTGCAGATATCCTTCTGTCTTCTGATACATCCCTGAAAGGGCATTTGCTTGTCCTGCAACGCATAAATCTACCTCTTTCTTTCTAATTGCTTTTCCAGTCCATGTAGCCTTTTTCAGTAAGTCTACCTTGAAGGACAAACTCCCTGTTGGGGAAAGGGGCTCTCTGATGATTCAGAGGTTTCCTTTCTGTTTGGGTCAGGGAGGGGGCTGCAAATTCCCTTTCTGGGGTTCTGTGCTCATTCAAGGCTGAGGGATTCCTTCTTTCCACCCATGTCACTTCTGATACTGTTGTGTGCCTCTCTTCCTCCAGATGTGTATTGGGTCTGTCTGAGATGCAGTTCGTTTCCCTGTAGCAGCCCTCACAGTGCTGTGCTTCACATTGTTAGCTAGAAAGGTGTTGATAACACACCAGTGTTTTGGCTACTGCTGGCACAGCACCAGCACTGTCTCAACATTCCTTCCCCCTGACCCCTTTAGGGCAAGATCCTGTGAGGGGACACAAGTAGGCCAGCTGACCGAGACTGACCAAAGGGATATTCCATACCATATGATGTCAGCTCAGATATAAAAGCTAAGGAAAGGAGTAGGAAGTAGAGGCATTCATTATTTACAGTGTCTGCCTGCTGAGAAACCATTGTGCGTTGCTGAAGGCAGCAACACCGTTGTGTGTTGCTTCCTGGGCAGGCATGGCTTACTAACGGGAAGTAGAGAATAAACCTTGTTATTTTCCTCTTCACTTATGTGTGCACCAACTTTCACTTTTGATTTAGTAAACTCAGCTTACTTATCTCAACTTACAAGTCGTTATCCACCTTCTCTCTCCCCTGTCCAGCTGGAAAGGGGAGTGATAGAGCTGCTTGGTGGGCACCTGGCATCCAGCCAAGGTCAGCCTACTACCTGATGTCATTCTCTGCTCTGGGATTGCTATGGCTATACTGGGGAAAAGGATTTGGCAACCCAGTAGCTTCTTCTGCTCTTAAAGGAGTAATCGTATTGTTATAAAACCAGTTATGTAAGTGTTTCATTTCAGAGGTCACATTTCGGTAAGCTAAATAGGTTGGCTAAAATTTCTGAACGCCTACATGGGATATTATTTAATTTTTTTTTTTTTAAGCAAATCTTCAAACAGTATTTCAACTTCTGCCCATGCTGCAAATACTTTAAAATATCTTCAGAAGATTTAAGTCAAGAATCGTAGGATGGGAATAAGATGCTACTGAAGTAATTTCTTCTTTTCTGTCAAGTGCAATTCAGTAGAATTTCAGGCCCATGGGGAATGTGATGAGAGCAGAACTTTCAATAGAAATTCAGTAACAGTCCTGTGATTAGTAGTTATAAAAGTAGATGGCTGTAGTCAGGTTTTAAACTAGTTTTCCACAGCAGCATGGGACTTCTGCAGCCTTAAAACTTTGGGAAAAATTCAGGAAACGCTGCACACTGCATGTGTTCAACAAGTGCCAAAGATGCACATTTTTCTACCTTACCGACAAAACCTCTTAAATATGTGTTAATCATTATTTGGCGTATCTTTTCTGGTAAATGGGATATTATTAGTAACACATGAATGTATATTTCTTATATAATCTCAGAAGTTAGAAAATGTTGGTCTCTGGGAGAGCTGTGTAAGTGTCGTTCATATTGGTCAGTTACTTAAAGACTTTTTGTTTCCCTCTTTTCCTCCCACTGAGATCCACCATTTAATTTTATCTGTAGCTTTTAAGCTGCATTTTCTAATTGCAGTGGAATGAAAAGATGTGACCTGTGCTTCTCTCAGAAGTCAAGTGGTAGAGCTGTGCTCCAAATGGCTCAGCAGATTTTTTTTCTCCTGCTAACATTGTGAGTTAAGCTTTCCCGGACAGACTTATTTAAATCTGTTTCTTGGGCCCAAATATCTGCTCAGAATTGTTGCTGTTCTTGAAGCACTGGCACTTGATGAAAGTTATCACAATTTCGGTCCTGCTGACGCTGTTCGCTCCTAACCAGATGACAACTCATGTTTAGTTAAAAAAATCAATTCCGAGTTTTCCTAAGCCCACAGTCTGTAGTCATAAAAGTATATCCTAACTTAATGTCAATATTTCCCTCGGTGTTTCTAACAATTACTTGTTTTCCCCCTTCGCTTAGCCTTTCCCCCTTATAACTTTCTTTCATGACTCTCAGCTTTCCAGATCTGTCAGAACGGAAGTTCTTGCTCTCTCTGGACTATTCTCACCTAGGTTCAGTTTTCACCTGGACCATCTCCCACACCACTCAACAGCAGTGGGAATATGAGGCAGACAGTATATGGACCTTCTCTGAGCCTGAGCAAAGCCTGACCCCTCCCGCTGTGCCAAGCTTCCACCTCGGTGTCGAGATGATCTGGTTTGCAGAACAGAAGTGCACCGAGTGTGGCTTCCTAGCCAGATACCATATCTCCACAATTGCTTGAGTCAGACCCAGCAAGTCTGTATGATTGTGGAGAAATTATTCATAATTCATTTGGGACTTTCAAGTAATCTAGCTGTAGAGAATTTGATTTGCCTGTCAATTGCCTGAAATCATTATTTTGTGTGTGGGGGGGAAAAATCTGAAAATTCTTTTTTCTAATTTTTCAATCTGAGGTGAATGAGTTTGTGGGATTTCTCTTCAAATCCAGTGTGTAAAACAGAACTTTTTTGCTTGTTTTTGAGTGAAACCATTTCAAATGAAAACATAATTAGTTTTGAATAAAGAGTTGTTTTCTTTCAAAAATGAGGCTGTGGAGTAGGAATTGAGAAGCATACTTTAGTATGATTTCTGGTGTTTGACAACTATGAAATTTTTGTGTGATTTCTTCCCAAATTGGTTTATACATAAGAAGACATAGTAGATAGTAATATACACTATTAAAACTGTTTCTTTCCATTGTCCTCTTATTGTGATGAGGTGCTGCTAGTTGTTGAGAACTGGGAATATGCCTTAAGGTAAAGGAAGAATTGGACTTCCTGTGTGCAGAATTGCAGCTTTGCATAGAGACTTACGTTAATTTTTATTTTTAATAATTGTAACACTAATACAGGTATGTGATTGCAAAGATTTTTTTTTTTTATATAATGACTGGAAGAAGTGTATGTTGACTAAAGCTAGAATAGTGTATAAATTATCCTTTATCAAATATTTAACTGCAATTACATTAGGTTTATAGATAGGAGAATTTTTCTTTCTACTTGTTCTTTCTCTGGAGCCTGTATCAGTTCTGGAG